>NC_141554.1:28970000-29225000 GCF_021556685.1 Rattus norvegicus
GGTGGAATTTTTGGGATCACTTAAATATACTATCACATCATCTGTAAATAGTGATATTTTGACTTCTTCCTTTACAATCTGTATCCCTTTGATCTCCTTTTGTTGTCTGATTCCTCTGGCTAGGAATTCGAGAACTATATTGAATAGGTAGGGAGAGAGTGGGCAGCTTTGTCTTGTCCCTGGTTTTAGTGGGATTGCTTCAAGTTACTCTCCATTTAATTTAATATTAGCTACTGGTTTGCTGTATATGGCTTTTACTATGTTTAGGTAATGGGCCTTGAATTCCTATTCTTTCCAGGACTATTATCATCAAGGGTGTTGAATTTTGTCAAATGCTTTCTCAGCATCTAATGAAATGGTCATGTGATTTTTTTTCCTTTCTTTTTTTTATTACCTTGAGTATTTCTTATATACATTTCGAGTGTTATTCCCTTTCCCGGTTCCGGGCAAACATCCCCCTCCCACCTCCCCTTCCTTATGGGTATTCCCCTCCCCACTCTGCCCCCATTGCCGCCCTCCCCCACACAGTCTAGTTCACTGGGGGTTCAGTCTTAGCAGTACCCAGGGCTTCCCCTTCCACTGGTGCTCTTGCTAGGATATTCATTGCTACCTATGAGGTCAGAGTCCAGGGTCAGTCCATGTATAGTCTTTAGGTAGTGGCTTAGTCCCTGGAAGCTCAGGTTGCTTGGCATTGTTGTACATATGGGGTCTCGAACCCCTTCAAGCTCTTCCAGTTCTTTCTCTGATTCCTTCAACGGGGGTCCTATTCTCAGTTCAGTGGTTTGCTGCTGGCATTCGCCTCTGTATTTGCTGTATTCTGGCTGTGTCTCTCAGGATCGATCTACATCCGGCTCCTGTCAGTCGGCACTTCTTTGCTTCATCCATCTTGTCTAATTGGGTGGCTGTATATGTATGGGCCACATGTGGGGCAGGCTCTGAATGGGTGTTCCTTCAGTCTCTGTTTTAATCTTTGCCTCTCTCTTCCCTGCCAAGGGTATTCTTGTTCCCCTTTTAAAGGAGTGAAGCATTCACATTTTGATCATCCGTCTTGAGTTTCATTTGTTCTAGGCATCTAGGATAATTCAAGCATTTGGGCTAATAGCCACTTATCATTGAGTGCATACCATGTATGTCTTTCTGTGATTGGGTTAGCTCACTCAGGATGATATTTTCAAGTTCCAACCATTTGCCTACGAATTTCATAAACTCGTTGTTTTTGATAGCTGAGTAATATTCCGTTGTGTAGATGGACCACATGTTCTGTATCCATTCCTCTGCTGAAGGGCATCTGGATTCTTTCCAGCTACTGGCTATTATAAATAAGGCTTCGATGAACATAGTGGCGCACGTGTCTTTCTTATATGTTGGGGCATCTTTTGGGTATATGCCCAAGAGAGGTATAGCTGGATCCTCAGGCACTTCAATGTCCAATTTTCTGAGGAACCTCCAGACTGATTTCCAGAATGGTTGTACCAGTCTGCAACCCCACCAACAATGGAGGAGTGTTCCTCTTTCTCTGCATCCTTGCCAGCATTTGCTGTCACCTGAGTTTTTGATCTTTGCCATTCTAACTGGTGTGAGGTGAAATCTCAGGGTTGTTTTGATTTGCATTTCCCTTATGACTAAAGATGTTGAACATTTCTTTAGGTGTTTCTCAGCCGTTCGGCATTCCTCAGCTGTGAATTCTTTGTTTAGCTCTGAACCCCATTTTTTAATAGGGTTATTTGTCTCCCTGTGGTCTAACTTCTTGAGTTCTTTGTATATTTTGGAAATAAGGCCTTTATCTGTTGTAGGATTGGTGAAGATCTTTTCCCAATCTGTTGGTTGCCGTTTTGTCCTAACCACAGTGTCCATTGCCTTACAGAAGCTTTGCAGTTTTATGAGATCCCATTTGTCGATTCCTGATCTTAGAGCATAAGCCATTGGTGTTTTGTTCAGGAAATTTTTTCCAGTGCCCATGTGTTCCAGATGTTTCCCTAGTTTATCTTCTATTAGTTTGAGTGTGTCTCGTTTGATGTGGAGGTCCTTGATCCACTTGGTCTTAAGCTTTGTACAGGGTGATAAGCCTGGATCGATCTGCATTCTTCTACATGTTGACCTCCAATTGAACCAGCACCATTTGCTGAAAATGCTATCTTTTTTCCATTGGATGGTTTTGGCTCCTTTGTCAGGTGTGTGGTTTCATTTCTGGGTCTTCAATTCTGTTCCATTGGTCTATCTGTCTGTCTCTGTACCAATACCATGCAGTTTTTATCACTATTGCTTTGTAATACTGCTTGAGTTCAGGGATAGTGATTCCCCCTGAAGTCCTTTTATTGTTGAGGATAGCTTTAGCTATCCTGGGTTTTTGTTATTCCAGATGAATTTGGAAATTGTTCTGTCTAACTCTTTGAAGAATTGGATTGGTATTTTGATGGGGATTGCATTGAATCTGTAGATTGCTTTTGGTAAAATGGCCATTTTTACTATATTAATCCTGCCAATCCATGAGCATGGGAGATCTTTCCATCTTCTGAGGTGTTCTTCAATTTCCTTCTTCAGTGTCTTGAAGTTCTTATTGTACAGATCTTTTACTTGCTTTGTTAAAGTCACACCGAGGTACTTTATATTATTTGGGTCTATTATGAAGGGTGTCGTTTCCCTAATTTCTTTCTCGGCTTGTTTCTCTTTTGTGTATAGGAAGGCTACTGATTTATTTGCGTTAATTTTATACCCAGCCACTTTGCTGAAGTTGTTTATCAGCTTTAGTAGTTCTCTGGTGGAACTTTTGGGATCACTTATATATACTATCATATCAGCTGCAAATAGTGATATTTTGACTTCTTCTTTTCCGATCTGTATCCCCTTGACCTCCTTTTGTTGTCTGATTGCTCTGGCTAGAACTTCAAGAACTATATTGAATAGGTAGGGAGAGAGTGGGCAGCCTTGTCTAGTCCCTGATTTTAGTGGGATTGCTTCAAGTTTCTCTCCATTTAGTTTAATGTTAGCAACTGGTTTGCTGTATATGGCTTTTACTATGTTTAGGTATGGGCCTTGAATTCCTATTCTTTCCAGGACTTTTATCATGAAGGGGTGTTGAATTTTGTCAAATGCTTTCTCAGCATCTAATGAAATGATCATGTGGTTTTGTTCTTTCAGTTTGTTTATATAATGGATGACGTTGATGGTTTTCCATATATTAAACCATCGCTGCATGCCTGGGATGAAGCCTACTTGATCATGGTGGATGATTGTTTTGATGTGCTCTTGGATTCGGTTTGCCAGAATTTTATTGAGTATTTTTGTGTCGATATTCATAAGGAAATTGGTCTGAAGTTCTCTTTCTTTGTTGTGTCTTTGTGTGGTTTAGGTATAAGAGTAATTGTGGCTTCATAGAAGGAATTCGGTAGTGCCCCATCTGTTTCAATTTTGTGGAATATTTTGGATAATATTGGTATAAGGTCTTCTATGAAGGTCTGATAGAATTCTGCACTAAACCCGTCTGGACCTGCGCTCTTTTTGGTTGGGAGACCTTTAATGACTGCTTTTATTTCCTTAGGAATTATGGGGTTGTTTAACTGGTTTATCTGTTCCTGATTTAACTTCGGTACCTGGTATTTGTCTAAGAAATTGTCCATTTCCTGCAGATTTTTACATTTTGTTGAATATAGGTTTTTATAGTAAGATCTGATGATTTTATGAATTTCCTCTGTTTCTGTAGTTATGTCTCCCTTTTCCTTTCTGATTTTGTTAATTTGGACACACTCTCTGTGTCCTCTCATTAGTCTGCCTAAGGGTTTATCTATCTTGTTGATTTTCTCAACGAACCAACTTTTGGTTCTGTTGATTCTTTCTATGGTCCTTTTTGTTTCTACTTGGTTGATTTCAGCTCTCAGTTTGATTATTTCCTGCCTTCTACTCCTCCTGGGTGTATTTGCTTCTTTTTGTTCTAGAGCTTTTAGGTGTGCTGTCAAGCTGGTGACATATGCTCTTTCCTGTTTCTTTTTGCAGGCACTCAGCGCTATGAGTTTTCCTCTTAGCACAGCTTTCATTGTGTCCCATAGGTTTGGGTAGGTTGTACCTTCATTTTCATTAAATTCTAAAAAGTCTTTAATTTCTTTCTTTATTTCTTCCTTGACCAGGTTATCATTGACTAGAGCATTGTTCAATTTCCACGTATATGTGGGCATTCTTCCCTTATTGTTATTGAAGACTAGTTTTAGGCCATGGTGGTCCGATAGCACGCATGGGATTATTTCTATCTTTCTGTACCTGTTGAGGCCCGTTTTTTGACATTTATAGGGTCAATTTTGGAAAAAGTACTATGAGGAGCTGAGAAGAAGGTATATCCTTTTGCTTTAGGATAGAATATTCTATAAATATCTGATAAGTCCATTTGACTCATGACTTCTCTTAGTTTGTCTACGTCTCTGTTTAATTTCTGTTTCCATGATCTGTCCATTGATGAGAGTGGAGCGTTGAAATCTCCTACTATTATTGTGTGAGGTGCAATGTGTGTACTTTGAGCTTTAGTAAGGTTTCTTTTACGTATGTAGGTGCCCTTGTATTTGGGGCATAGATATTTAGGATTGAGAGTTCATCGTGGTGGATATTTCCTTTGATGAATATGAAGTGTCCTTCCTTATCTTTTTTGATGACTTTTAGTTGAAAATTGATTTTGTTTGATATTAGAATGGCTACTCCAGCTTGCTTCTTCTGACCATTTGCTTGGAAAGTTTTTTTCCAGCCTTTCACTCTGAGGTAGTTTCTGTCTTTGTCTCTGAGGTGTGTTTCCTGTAGGCAGCAGAATGCAGGGTCCTCATTGCGTATGCAGTTTGTTAATCTATGTCTTTTTATTGGGGAGTTGAGGCCATTGATGTTGAGAGATATTAAGGAATAGTGATTATTGCTTCCTGTTTATAGCTTGCCGCTTTATGTTGGGCTTTACCATTTATCATCCTTTTTAGTGCTGGATTTGTAGAAAGATATTGTGTAAATTTGGTTTTGTCATGGAATATCTTGGTTTCTCCATCTATGTTAATTGAGAGTTTTGCAGGATACAGTAACCTGGGCTGGCATTTGTGTTCTCTTAGGGTCTGTATGACATCAGTCCAGGATCTTCTGGCCTTCATAGTTTCTGGCGAAAAGTCTGGTGTGATTCTGATAGGTCTGCCTTTATATGTTACTTGACCTTTTCCCCTTACTGCTTTTAATATTCTTTCTTTATTTTGTGTGTTTGGTGTTTTGACTATTATGTGACAGGAGGTGTTTCTTTTGTGGTCCAATCTATTTGGAGTTCTGTAGGCTTCTTGTATGCCTATGGGTATCTCTTTTTTTAGGTTAGGGAAGTTTTCTTCTATGATTTTGATGAAGATATTTACTGGTCCTTTGAGCTGGGAGTCTTCACTCTCTTCTATACCGATTATCCTTAGGTTTGATCTTCTCATTGATTCCTGGATTTCCTGTATGTTTTGGATCAGTAGCTTTTTCTGCTTTACATTATCTTTGACAGTTGAGCCAATGATTTCTATGGAATCTTCTGCTTCTGAGATTCTCTCTTCCATCTCTTGTATTCTGTTGGTGAAGCTTGTATCTACAGCTCCTTGTCTCTTCTTTTGGTTTTCTATATCCAGGGTTGTTTCCATGTGTTCTTTCCTGATTGCTTCTATTTCCATTTTTAATTCCTTCAACTGTTTGATTGTGTTTTCCTGGAATTCTTTCAGGGATTTTTGCGATTCCTCTCTGTAGGCTTCTACTTGTTTATTAATGTTTTCCTGTGTTTCTCTAAGGGAGTTCTTCACGTCTTTCTTGAAGTCCTCCAGCGTCATGATCAAATATGATTTTGAAACTAGATCTTGCTTTCTGGTGTGTTTGGATATTCCATGTTTGTTTTGATGGGAGAATTGGGCTCCGATGGTGCCATGTAGTCTTGGTTTCTGTTGCTTGGGTTCCTGCGCTTGCCTCTAGCCATCAGATTATCTCTAGTGTTACTTTGTTCTGCTATTTCTGACAGTGGCTAGACTGTCCTATCAGCCTGTGTGTCAGGAGTGCTGTAGACCTGTTTTCCTGTTTTCTTTCAGCCTGTTATGGGGACAGAGTGTTCTGCTTTCGGGCCTGTAGTTTTTCCTCTCTACAGGTCTTCAGCTGTTCCTCTGGGCCTGTGTCTTGAGTTCACCAGGTAGGTCACTTGCAGCAGAAAAGTTGGTCTTTCCTGTGGTCCCGAGGCTCAAGTTCACTTGCGGAGTGCTGCCCACGAGCTCTCTGTGGCGGCAGCAACCAGGAAGATCTGCGCCGCCATTTCCGGGAGCTTCAGTGCACCTGGGTTCCAGATAGCGTTTGGTGTTTTCCTCTGGCGTCACAGATGTGTGCAGAGTGCAGTCTCTTCTGGTTTCCCAGGCGTGTCTGCCTCTCTGCAGGTTTAGCTCTCCCTCCCACGGGATTTGGGTGCAGAGAACTGTTTATCCGGTCTGTTCCTTCAGGTTCCGACGGTGTCTCAGGCACAGGGGTTATCTTTCAGTTTTATATAGTGGATTACGTTGATTGTTTTCCGTATATTAAACCATCCCTGTATCCCTGGGATGAAGCCTACTTGATCACGATGGATGATGGTTTTGATGTGCTCTTGGATTCGGTTTGCAAGAATTTTGAGTATTTTTGCGTTGATATTCATAAGGGAAATTGGTCTGAAGTACTCTTTCTTTGTTGGGTTTTTGTGTGGCTTTGGTAGAAGAGTAATTCTGGCTTCATTGAAGGAATTCGGCAGCGCTCCATATGTTTCAATTTTGTGGAATAGTTTGGACAATATTGGTATGATTTCTTCTATGAAGGTCTGATAGAATTCTTCACTGAACCTATCTGTACCTGGGCTCTTTTTGGTAGGGAGACCTTTAATGACTGCTTCTATTTCTTTTGGAGTTATGGGGTTGTTTAAATGGTTTATATGTTCCTGATTTAACTTCGGTACCTGGTATCTGTCTAGGAAATTGTCCATTTCCTGCAGATTTTCAAGTTTTGTTGAATATAGGCTTTTGTAGTAGGATCTGGTGATTTTTTGAATTTCCTCTGAATCTGTAGTTATGTCTCCCTTTTCATTTCCGATTTTGTTAATTTGGAGACACTCTGTGTCCTCTCGGTAGTCTGGCTAAGGGTTTATCTAGCTTGTTGATTTTCTCAAAGAACCGTCTTTTATTTCTGTTGATTCTTTTTTTTTTATTAACTTGAGTATTTCTTTTTTTTTTAGCATTTTACCTATTATTTTTATTTTGTTTTGTTTTTATTGTTTACATACATTATATTCCAACCAGTTTCCCCTACCCTCCACTCCTTCTAGACTCCCCCCTTCTTCCCCACATCCATTCCTCTTCTATCTCCCTTAAAACAAAAAAAGCCTCCCAGGTATATCAACCCAACACATCATAACTAATTTCAATAAAGACCCATAGGCATTTATGTTTTAAGTTTTTATGATCAATGAGTAATAGACTTATTAAAATCTAGATGGAAATTATTCAGAACATGTGGATGCTACCAATCTGATAGTAATGTTGAATTTCCCATCCTCTAAGTTGACCTTAGAAGACTTTTTAGTATTTATTGAAATACTATTATTCTTTCAATTTAAAAAAAACACGCAAAAACAAACAAGGACTTGGAACAAGTTGTAAGATCATCAGCCCCTTTCCACTGAAATGAACCCAGACCCACATACCTACATATGGAAAGCACTCTTTGAAAGAAACTCGAAGGTCAGCACCATTCGAACATAATACTAATTATGTTTGACTCTTTTTTTTTTTTATTAACTTGAGTATTTCTTATATACATTTCGAGTGTTATTCCCTTTCCCGGTTTCCGGGCAAACATCCCCCTCCCACATCCCCTTCCTTATGGGTGTTCCCCTCCCAACCCTCCCCCTATTGCCGCCCTCCCCCCATAGACTAGTTCACTGGGGGTTCAGTCTTAGCAGGAACCAGGGCTTCCCCTTCCACTGGTGCTCTTACTAGGATATTCATTGCTACCTATGGGGTCAGAGTCCAGGGTCAGTCCATGTATAGTCTTTAGGTAGGGGCTTAGTCCCTGGAAGCTCTGGTTGCTTGGCATTGTTGTACTTTTGGGGTCTCTAGCCCCTTCAAGCTCTTCCAGTTCTTTCTCTGATTCCTTCAACGGGGGTCCTATTCTCAGTTCAGTGGTTTGCTGCTGGCATTCGCCTCTGTATTTGCTGTATTCTGGCTGTGTCTCTCAGGAGCGATCTACATCCGGCTCCTGTCGGTCTGCACTTCTTTGCTTCATCCATCTTGTCTAATTGGGTGGCTGTATATGTATGGGCCACATGTGGGGCAGGCTCTGAATGGGTGTTCCTTCAGTCTCTGTTTTAATCTTTGCCTCTCCCTTCCCTGCCAAGGGTATTCTTTTTCCTCATTTAAAGAAGGAGTGAAGCATTCACATTTTGATCATCCGTCTTGAGTTTCGTTTGTTCTAGGGATCTAGGGTAATTCAAGCATTTGGGCTAATAGCCACTTATCAATGAGTGCATACCATGTATGTCTTTCTGTGATTGGGTTAGCTCACTCAGGATGATATTTTCCAGTTCCAACCATTTGCCTACGAATTTCATAAACTCGTTGTTTTTGATAGCTGAGTAATATTCCATTGTGTAGATGTACCACATTTTCTGTATCCATTCCTCTGTTGAAGGGCATCTGGGTTCTTTCCATTTTCTGGCTATTATAAATAAGGCTGCGATGAACATAGTGGAGCACGTGTCTCTTTTATATGTTGAGGCATCTTTTGGGTATATGCCCAAGAGAGGTATAGCTGGATCCTCAGGCATTTCAATGTCCAATTTTCTGAGGAACCTCCAGACTGATTTCCAGAATGGTTTTACCAGTCTGCAATCCCACCAACAACGGAGGAGTGTTCCTCTTTCTCCACATCCTCGCCAGCATCTGCTGTCACCTGAGTTTTTGATCTTAGCCAATCGCACTGGTGTGAGGTGAAATCTCAGGGTTGTTTTGATTTGCATTTCCCTTATGACTAAAGATGTTGAACATTTCTTTAGGTGTTTCTCAGCCATTCGGCATTCCTCAGCTGTGAATTCTTTGTTTAGCTCTGAACCCCATTTTTTAATAGGGTTATTTGTTTCCCTGCGGTCTAACTTCTTGAGTTCTTTGTATATTTTGGATATAAGGCCTCTATCTGTTGTAGGATTGGTAAAGATCTTTTCCCAATCTGTTGGTTGCCGTTTTGTCCTAACCACAGTGTCCTTTGCCTTACAGAAGCTTTGCAGTTTTATGAGATCCCATTTGTCGATTCCTGATCTTAGAGCATAAGCCATTGGTGTTTTCTTCAGGAAATTTTTTCCAGTGCCCATGTGTTCCAGATGCTTCCCTAGTTTTTCTTCTATTAGTTTGAGTGTGTCTGCTTTGATGTGGAGGTCCTTGATCCACTTGGACTTAAGCTTTGTACAGGGTGATAAGCATGGATCGATCTGCATTCTTCTACATGTTGCCCTCCAGTTGAACCAGCACCATTTGCTGAAAATGCTATCTTTTTTCCATTGGATGGTTTTGGCTCCTTTGTCAAAAATCAAGTGACCATAGGTGTGGGGGTTCATTTCTGGGTCTTCAATTCTATTCCATTGGTCTATCTGTCTGTCTCTGTACCAATACCATGCAGTTTTTATCACTATTGCTCTGTAATACTGCTTGAGTTCAGGGATAGTGATTCCCCCTGAAGTCCTTTTATTGTTGAGGATAGCTTTAGCTATCCTGGGTTTTTTGTTATTCCAGATGAATTTGCAAATTGTTCTGTCTAACTCTTTGAAGAATTGGATTGGTATTTTGATGGGGATTGCATTGAATCTGTAGATTGCTTTTGGTAAAATGGCCATTTTTACTGTATTAATCCTGCCAATCCATGAGCATGGGAGATCTTTCCATCTTCTGAGGTCTTCTTCAATTTCTTTCCTCAGTGTCTTGAAGTTCTTATTGTACAGATCTTTTACTTGCTTGGTTAAAGTCACACCGAGGTACTTTATATTATTTGGGTCTATTATGAAGGGTGTCGTTTCCCTAATTTCTTTCTCGGCTTGTTTCTCTTTTGTATAGAGTAAGGCAACTGATTTATTTGAGTTAATTTTATACCCAGCCACTTTGCTGAAGTTGTTTATCAGCTTTAGTAGTTCTCTGGTGGAACTTTTGGGATCACTTAAATATACTATCCTGTCATCTGCAAATAGTGATATTTTGACCTCTTCTTTTCCCAACTGTATCCCTTTGATCTCCTTTTGTTGTCTGATTGCTCTGGTTAAAACTTCAAGAACTATATTGAATAAGTAGGGAGAGAGTGGGAAGCCTTGTCTAGTCCTTGATTTTAGTGGGATTGCTTCAAGTTTCTCTCCATTTATTTTAATGTTAGCAACTGGTTTGCTGTATATGGCTTTTACTATGTTTAGGTATGG
Organism: Rattus norvegicus; assembly: GCF_021556685.1. Classification (NCBI taxonomy): domain Eukaryota; kingdom Metazoa; phylum Chordata; class Mammalia; order Rodentia; family Muridae; genus Rattus; species Rattus norvegicus. The sequence continues at coordinate 28,980,439 of NC_141554.1, forward strand.
GCCTTGAATTCCTATTCTTTCCAGGACTTTTATCATGAAGGGGTGTTGAATTTTGTCAAATGCTTTCTCAGCATCTAATGAAATGATCATGTGGTTTTGTTCTTTCAGTTTGTTTATATAATGGATCACGTTGATGGTTTTCCGTATATTAAACCATCCCTGCATGCGTGGGATGAAGCCTACTTGATCATGGTGGATGATTGTTTTGATGTGCTCTTGAATTCGTTTTGCCAGAATTTTATTGAGTATTTTTGCATCGATATTCATAAGGGAAATTGGTCTGAAGTTCTCTTTCTTTGTTGTGTCTTTGTGTGGTTTAGGTATAAGAGTAATTGTGGCTTCGTAGAAGGAATCCGGTAGGGCTCCATCTGTTTCAATTTTGTGGAATAGTTTGGATAATATTGGTATGAGGTCTTCTATGAAGGTTTGATAGAATTCTGCACTAAACCCGTCTGGACCTGGGCTCTTTTTGGTTGGGAGACCTTTAATGACTGCTTCTATTTCCTTAGGAGTTATGGGGTTGTTTAACCGGTTTATCTGTTCCTGATTTAACTTCGATACTTGGTATCTGTCTAGGAAATTGTCCATTTCCTGAAGATTTTCAAATTTTGTTGAATATAGGTTTTTATAGTAAGATCTGATGATTTTCGAATTTCCTCTGAATCTGTAGTTATGTCTCCCTTTTCATTTCTGATTTTGTTAATTTGGACGCACTCTCTGTGTCCTCTCGTTAGTCTGGCTAAGGGTTTATCTATCTTGTTGATTTTCTCAAAGAACCAACTTTTGGTTTTGTTGATTCTTTCTATGGTCCTTTTTGTTTCTACTTGGTTGATTTCAGCTCTGAGTTTGATTATTTCCTGCCTTCTACTCCTCCTGGGTGTATTTGCTTCTTTTTGTTCTAGAGCTTTTAGGTGTGCTGTCAAGCTGGTGACATATGCTCTTTCCTGTTTCTTTCTGCAGGCACTCAGCGCTATGTGTTTTCCTCTTAGCACAGCTTTCATTGTGTCCCATAAGTTTGAGTATGTTGTATCTTCATTTTCATTAAATTCTAAAAAGTTTTTAATTTCTTCCTTGACCAGGTTATCATTGAGTAGAGCATTGTTCAATTTCCATGTATATGTGGGCATTCTTCCCTTATTGTTATTGAAGACCAGTTTTAGGCCGTGGTGGTCCGATAGCAGGCATGGGATTATTTCTATCTCTCTGTACCTGTTGAGGCCCGTTTTTTGACCAATTATATGGTCAATTTTGGAGAAAGTACCATGAGGAGCTGAGAAGAAGGTATATCCTTTTGCTTTAGGATAGAGGGTTCTATAAATATCCGTTAAGTCCATTTGGCCCATGACTTCTCTTAGTCTGTCGACATCAATGTTTAATTTCTGTTTCCATGATCTGTCCATTGATGAGAGTGGGGTGTTAAAATCTCCCACTATTATTGTGTGAGGTGCAATGTGTGTTTTGAGCTTTAGTAAGGTTTCTTTTACATATGTAGGTGCCCTTGTATTTGGGGCATAGATATTTAGGATTGAGAGTTCATCTTGGTGGATTTTTCCTTTGATGAATATGAAGTGTCCTTCCTTATCTTTTTTGATGACTGTTAGCTGGAAATTGATTTTATTTGATATTAGAATGGCTACTCCATCTTGCTTCTTCTGACCATTTGCTTGGAAAGTTGTTTTCCAGCCTTTCACTCTGAGGCAGTGTCTGTCTTTGTCTCTGAGGTGTGTTTCATGTAGGCAGCAGAATGTAGGGTCCTCGTTGCATATCCAGTTTGTTAATCTATGTCTTTTTATTGGGGAGTTGAGGCCATTGATATTGAGAGATATTAAGGAATAGTGATTATTGTTTCCCTTTATATTCATATTTGGATGTGAGGTTATGTTTGTGTGCTTCCATTCTCTTTGTTTTGTTGCCAAGACGATTAGTTTCTTGCTTCTTCTAGGGAATAGCTTGCCTCCTTATGTTGGGCTTTACCATTTATTATCCTTTGTAGTGCTGGATTTGTAGAAAGATATTGTGTAAATTTGGTTTTGTCATGGAATATCTTGGTTTCTCCATCAATGTTAATTGAGAGTTTTGCTGGATACAGTAACCTGGGCTGGCATTTGTGTTCTCTTAGGGTCTGTATGACATCAGTCCAGGATCTTCTGGCCTTCATAGTTTCTGGCGAGAAGTCTGGTGTGATTCTGATAGGTCTACCTTTATATGTTACTTGACCTTTTTCCCTTACTGCTTTTAATATTCTTTCTTTATTTTGTGCGTTTGGTGTTTTGACAATTATGTGACGGGAGGTGTTTCTTTTCTGGTCCAATCTATTTGGAGTTCTGTAGGCTTCTTGTATGTCTATGGGTATCTCTATTTTTAGGTTAGGGAAGTTTTCTTCTATGATTTTGTTGAAGATATTTACTGGTCCTTTGAGCTGGGAGTCTTCAGTCTCTTCTATACCTATTATCCTTAGGTTTGATCTTCTCATTGAGTCCTGGATTTCCTGTATGTTTTGGACCAGTAGCTTTTTCCGCTTTACATTATCTTTGACAGTTCAGTCAATGATTTCTATGGAATCTTCTGCTCCTGAGATTCTCTCTTCCATCTCTTGTATTCTGTTGGTGAAGCTTGTATCTACAGCTCCTTGTCTCTTCTTTTGGTTTTCTATATCCAGGGTTGTTTCCATGTGTTCTTTCTTGATTGCTTCTATTTCCATTTTTAATTCCTTCAACTGTTTTATTGTGTTTTCCTGGAATTCTTTCAGGGATTTTTGTGATTCCTCTCTGTAGTCTTCTACTTGTTTATTAATGTTTTCCTGTGTTTCTCTAAGGGAGTTCTTCACGTCTTTCTTGAAGTCCTCCAGCATCATGATCAAATATGATTTTGAAACTAGATCTTGCTTTTCTGGTGTGTTTGGATATTCCATGTTTGCTTTGGTGGGAGAATTGGGCTCCGATGATGGCATGTAGTCTTGGTTTCTGTTGCTTGGGTTCCTGCGCTTGCCTCTCGCCATCAGATTATCTCTAGTGTTACTTTGTTCTGCTATTTCTGACAGTGGCTAGACTGTCCTATAAGCCTGTGTGTCAGGAGTGCTGTAGACCTGTTTTCCTCTCTTTCAGTCAGTTATGGGGACAGAGTGTTCTGCTTTCGGGTGTGTAGTTTTTCCTCTCTACAGGTCTTCAGTTGTTCCTGTGGGCCTGTGTCTTGAGTTCACCAGGCAGCTTTCTTGCAGCAGAAAATTTGGTCTTACCTGTGGTCCCGAGGCTCAGGTTCGCTCGTGGGGTGCTGCCCAGGGGCTCTCTGCAGTGGCAGTAACCAGGAAGACCTGTGCCGCCCCTTCCGAGAGTTTCAGTGCACCAGGGTTCCAGATGGTCTTTGGCTTTTTCCTCTGGCGTCCGAGATGTGCGTGCAGGGAGCAGTCTCTTCTGGTTTCCCAGGCTTGTCTGCCTCTCTGAAGGTTTTGCTCTCCCTCCCACGGGATTTGGGTGCAGAGACCTGTTTATCCAGTCTGTTTCTTTCAGGTTCCGGCGGTGTCTCAGGCAGGTGTGCTGCCGCTCCTGGGCCCTCCCCAACTTGAGTATTTCTTATATACATTTCGAGTGTTATTCCCTTTCCCGGTTCCAGGCAAACATCCCCCTCCCACATCCCCTTCCTTATGGGTATTCCCCTCCCCACCCTCCCCCCATTGCCGCCCTCCCACCAACAGTCTAGTTCACTGGGGTTTCAGTCTTAGCAACACCCAGGGCTTCCCCTTCCACTGGTGCTCTTACTAGGATATTCATTGCTACCTATGAGGTTAGAGTCCAGGGTCAGTCCATGTATAGTCTTTAGGTAGTGGCTTAGTTCCTGGAAACTCTGGTTGCTTGGCATTGTTGTACATATGGGGTCTGGAGCCCCTTCAAGCTCTTCCAGTTCTTTCTCTGATTCCTTCAACGGGGGTCCTATTCTCAGTTCAGTGGTTTGCTGCTGGCATTCGCCTCTGTATTTGTTGTATTCTGGCTGTGTCTCTCAGGAGCGATCTACATCCGGCTCCTGTCGGTCTGCACTTCTTTGCTTCATCCATCTTGTCTAATTGGGTGGCTGTATATGTATGGGCCACATGTGGGGCAGGCTCTGAATGGGTGTTCCTTCAGTCTCTGTTTTAATCTTTGCCTCTCTCTTCCCTGCCAAGGGTATTCTTGTTCCCCTTTTAAAGGAGTGAAGCATTCACATTTTGATCATCCGTCTTGAGTTTCATTTGTTCTAGGCATCTAGGGTAATTCAAGCATTTGGGCTAATAGCCACTTATCAATGAGTGCATACCATGTATGTCTTTCTGTGATTGGGTTAGCTCACTCAGGATGATATTTTCCAGTTCCAACCATTTGCATACGAATTTCATAAAGTTGTTGTTTTTGACAGCTGAGTAATATTCCGTTGTGTAGATGGACAACATTTTCTGTATCCATTCCTCTGTTGAAGGGCATCTGGATTCTTTCCAGCTTCTGGCTATTATAAATAAGGCTGCGATGAACATAGTGGCGCACATGTCTTTTTTATATGTTGGGGCATCTTTTGGGTATATGCCCAAGAGAGGTATAGCTGGATCCTCAGGCACTTCAATGTCCAATTTTCTGAGGAACCTCGAGACTGATTTCCAGAATGGTTTTACCAGTCTGCAATCCCACCAACAATGGAGGAGTGTTCCTCTTTCTCCACATCCTCGCCAGCATCTGTTGTCCCCTGAGTTTTTGATCTTAGCCATTCTCACTGGTGTGAGGTGAAATCTCAGGGTTGTTTTGATTTGCATTTCCCTTATGACTAAAGATGTTGAACATTTCTTTAGGTGTTTCTCAGCCATTCGGCATTCCTCAGCTGTGAATTCTTTGTTTAGCTCTGAACCCCATTTTTTAATAGGGTTATTTCTCTCCCTGCGGTCTAACTTCTTGAGTTCTTTGTATATTTTGGAAATAAGGCCTCTATCTGTTGTAGTTTTGGTGAAGATCTTTTCCCAATCTGTGGGTTGCCATTTTGTCCTAACCACAGTGTCCATTGCCTTACAGAAACTTTGCAGTTTTATGAGATCCCATTTGTCGATTCTTGATCTTAGAGCGTAAGCCATTGGTGTTTTGTTCAGGAAATTTTTTCCAGTGCCCATGTGTTCCAGATGCTTCCCTAGTTTTTCTTCTATTAGTTTGAGTGTCTCTCGTTTGATGTGGAGGTCCTTAATCCACTTGGTCTTAAGCTTTGTACAGGGTGATAAGCCTGGATCGATCTGCATTCTTCTACATGTTGACCTCCAATTGAACCAGCACCATTTGCTGAAAATGCTATCTTTTTTCCATTGGATGGTTTTGGCTCCTTTGTCAGGTGTGTGGGTTCATTTCTGGGTCTTCAATTCTGTTCCATTGGTCTATCTGTCTGTCTCTGTACCAATACCATGCAGTTTTTATCACTATTGCTCTGTAATACTGCTTGAGTTCAGGGATAGTGATTCCCCCTGAAGTCCTTTTATTGTTGAGGATAGCTTTAGCTATCCTGGGTTTTTGTTATTCCAGATGAATTTGCAAATTGTTCTGTCTAACTCTTTGAAGAATTGGATTGGTATTTTGATGGGGATTGCATTGAATCTGTAGATTGCTTTTAGTAAAATGGCCATTTTTACTATATTAATCCTGCCAATCCATGAGCATGGGAGATCTTTCCATCTTCTGAGGTGTTCCTCAATTTCTTTCTTCAGAGTCTTGAAGTTCTTATTGTACAAATCTTTTACTTGCATGGTTAAAGTCACACCGAGGTACTTTATATTATTTGGGTCTATTATGAAGGGTGTCGTTTCCCTAATTTCTTTCTCAGCTTGTTTCTCTTTTGTGTATAGGCAGGCTACTGATTTATTTGAGTTAATTTTATACCCAGCCACTTTGCTGAAGTTGTTTATCAGCTTTAGTAGTTCTCTGGTGGAACTTTTGGGATCACTTAAATATACAATCATATCATCTGCAAATAGTGATATTTTGACTTCTTCTTTTCCGATCTGTATCCCCTTGACCTCCCTTTGTTGTCTGATTGCTCTGGCTAGAACTTCAAGAACTATATTGAATAGGTAGGGAGAGAGTGGGCAGCCTTGTCTAGTCCCTGATTTTAGTGGGATTGCTTCAAGTTTCTCTCCATTTAGTTTAATGTTAGCAACTGGTTTGCTGTATATGGCTTTTACTATGTTTAGGTATGGGCCTTGAATTCCTATTCTTTCCAGGACTTTTATCATGAAGGGGTGTTGAATTTTATCAAATGCTTTCTCAGCATCTAATGAAATGATCATGTGGTTTTGTTCTTTCAGTTTGTTTATATAATGGATCACGGTGATGGTATTCCGTATATTAAACCATCCCTGCATGCCTGGGATGAAGCCTACTTGATCATGGTGGATGTTTTTGTTGATGTGCTCTTGGATTCGGTTTGCAAGAATTTTATTGAGTATTTTTGTGTCGAGATTCATAACGGAAATTGGTCTGAAGTTCTCTTTCTTTGTTGTGTCTTTGTGTGGTTTAGGTATAAGAGTAATTGTGGCTTCATAGAAGGAATTCGGTAGTGCTCCATCTGTTTCAATTTTGTGGAATAGTTTGGATAATATTGGTATAAGGTCTTCTATGAATGTCTGATAGAATTCTGTACTAAACTCGTCTGGACCTGGGCTCTTTTTGGTTGGGAGACCTTTAATGACTGCTTCTATTTCCTTAGGAGTTATGGGGTTGTTTAACTGGTTTATCTCTTCCTGATTTAACTTCGGTACCTGGTATGTGTCTAGGAAATTGTCCATTTCCTGCCGATTTTCAAGTTTTGTTGAATATAGGCTTTTATAGTAAGATCAGATGATTTTTTGAATTTTCTCTGAATCGGTAGTTATGTCTCCCTTTTCATTTCTGATTTTGTTAATTTGGACACACTCTCTGTGTCCTCTCGTTAGTCTGGCTAAGGGTTTATCTATCTTGTTTATTTTCTCAAAGAACCAACTTTTGGTTCTGTTGATTCTTTCTATGGTTCTTTTTGTTTCTACTTGGTTGATTTCAGCTCTGAGTTTGATTATTTCCTGCCTTCTACTCCTCCTGGGTGTATTTGCTTCTTTTTGTTCTAGAGCTTTTAGGTGTGCTGTCAAGCTGGTGACATATGCTCTTTCCTGTTTCTTTCTGCAGGCACTCAGCGCTATGATTTTCCTCTTAGCACAGCTTTCATTGTGTCCCAAAAGTTTTGGTATGTTGTACCTTCATTTTCATTAAATTCTAAAAAGTCTTTAATTTCTTTATTTATTTCTTCTTGACCAGCTTATCATTGACTAGTGCATTGTTCAATTTCCACGTATATGTAGGCATTCTTCCCTTATTGTTATTGAAGACTAGTTTTAGGCCGTGGTGGTCCGATAGCACGCATGGGATTATTTCTATCTTTCTGTACCTGTTGAGGCCCGTTTTTTTGACCAATTATATGGTCAATTTTGGAGAAAGTGCCATGAGGAGCTGAGAAGAAGGTATATCCTTTTGCTTTAGGATAGAATGTTCTATAAATATCCGTTAAGTCCATTTGGCTCATGACTTCTCTTAGTCTGTCTATGTCTCTGTTTAATTTCTGTTTCCATGATCTGTCTATTGATGAGAGTGGGGTGTTGAAATCTCCTACTATTGTTCTGTGAGGTGCAATGTGTGTACTTTTAGCTTTAGTAAGGTTTCTTTTACGTATGTAGGTGCCCTTGTATTTGGGGCATAGATATTTAGGATTGAGAGTTCATCTTGGTGGATTTTTCCTTTGATGAATATGAAGTGTCCTTCCTTATCTTTTTTGATGACTTTTAGTTCAAAATTGATTTTATTTGATATTAGAATGGCTACTCCCGCTTGCTTCTTCTGACCATTTGCTTGGAATGTTGTTTTCCACACTTTCACTCTGAGGTAGTATCTGTCTTTGTCTCTGAGGTGTGTTTCCTCTAGGCAGCAGAATGCAGGGTCCTCGTTGCGTATCCAGTTTGTTAATCTATGTCTTTTTATTGGGGAGTTGAGGCCATTGATGTTGAGAGATATTAAGGATTAGTGATTATTGCTTACTGTCATATTCATATTTGGATGTGAGGTTATGTTTGTGTGCTTTTCTTCTCTTTGTTTTGTTGCCAAGACGATTAGTTTCTTGCTTCTTCTAGGGTATAGCTGATTTGGAAGAATTTTATTGAGTATTTTTGTGTCGATATTCGTAAGGGAAATTGGTCTGAAGTTCTCTTTCTTTGTTGGGTCTTTGTGTGGTTTAGGTATAAGAGTAATTGTGGTTCCATAGAAGGAATTTGGTAGTGCTCCATCTGTTTCAATTTTGTGGAATAGTTTGGATAATATTGGTATGAGGTCTTCTATGAAGGTCTGATAGTATTCTGCACTAAACCCATGTGGACCTGGGCTCTTTTTGGTTGGGAGACCTTTAATGACTGCTTCTATTTCCTTAGGAGTTATGGGGTTGTTTAACTGGTTTATCTGTTCCTGATTTAACTTCGATACCTGGTATCTGTCTAGGAAATTGTCCATTTCCTGAAGATTTTCAAATTTTGTTGAATATAGGTTTTTATAGTAAGATCTGATGATTTTTTGAATTTCCTCTGAATCTGTAGTTATGTCCCCCTTTTCATTTCTGATTTTGTTAATTTGGACGCACTCTCTGTGTCCTCTCGTTAGTCTGGCTAAGGGTTTATCTATCTTGTTGATTTTCTCAAAGAACCAACTTTTGGTTTTGTTGATTCTTTCTATGGTCCTTTTTGTTTCTACTTGGTTGATTTCAGCTCTGAGTTTGATTATTTCCTGCCTTCTGCTCCTCCTGGGTGTATTTGCTTCTTTTTGTTCTAGAGCTTTTAGGTGTGCTGTCAAGCTGGTGACATATGCTCTTTCCTGTTTCTTTCTGCAGGCACTCAGCGCTATGAGTTTTCCTCTTAGCATAGCTTTGATTGTGTCCCATAAGTTTGAGTATGTTGTATCTTCATTTTCATTAAATTATAAAAAGTTTTTAATTTCTTTCTTTATTTCTTCCTTGACCAGGTTATCATTGAGTAGAGCATTGTTCAATTTCCACGTATATGTGGGCATTCTTCCCTTATTGTTATTGAAGACCAGTTTTAGGCCGTGGTGGTCCGATAGCAGGCATGGGATTATTTCTATCTTTCTGTACCTGTTGAGGACCGTTTTTTGACCAATTATATGGTCAATTTTGGAGAAAGTACCATGAGGAGCTGAGAAGAAGGTATATCCTTTTGCTTTAGGATAGAGTGTTCTATAAATATCCGTTAAGTCCATTTGGCTCATGACTTCTCTTAGTCTGTCAACATCAATGTTTAATTTCTGTTTCCATGATCTGTCCATTGATGAGAGTGGGGTGTTGAAATCTCCCACTATTATTGTGTGAGGTGCAATGTGTGTTTTGAGCTTTAGTAAGGTTTCTTTTACATATGTAGGTGCCCTTGTATTTGGGGCATAGATATTTAGGATTGAGAGTTCATCTTGGTGGATTTTTCCTTTGATGAATATGAAGTGTCCTTCCTTATCTTTTTTGATGACTGTTAGTTGGAAATTGATTTTATTTGATATTAGAATGGCTACTCCAGCTTGCTTCTTCTGACCATTTGCTTGGAAAGTTGTTTTCCAGCCTTTCACTCTGAGGTAGTGTCTGTCTTTGTCTCTGAGGTGTGTTTCCTCTAGGCAGCAGAATGCAGGGTCCTCGTTGCGTATCCAGTTTGTTAATCTATGTCTTTTTATTGGGGAGTTGAGGCCATTGATATTGAGAGATATTAAGGAATAGTGATTATTGTTTCCCTTTATATTCATATTTGGATGTGAGGTTATGTTTGTGTGCTTTCATTCTCTTTGTTTTGTTGCCAAGACGATTAGTTTCTTGCTTCTTCTAGGGAATAGCTTGCCTCCTTATGTTGGGCTTTACCATTTATTATCCTTTGTAGTGCTGGATTTGTAGAAAGATATTGTGTAAATTTGGTTTTGTCATGGAATATCTTGGTTTCTCCATCAATGTTAATTGAGAGTTTTGCTGGATACAGTAACCTGGGCTGGCATTTGTGTTCTCTTAGGGTCTGTATGACATCAGTCCAGGATCTTCTGGCCTTCATAGTTTTTGGCAGGAGTCTGGTGTGATTCTGATAGGTCTTCTTTATATGTTACTTGACCTTTTCCCCTTACTGCTTTTAATATTCTTTCTTTATTTTGTGCGTTTGGTGTTTTGACAATTATGAGACGGGAGGTGTTTCTTTTCTGGTCCAATCTATTTGGAGTTCTGTAGGCTTCTTGTATGTCTATGGGTATCTCTATTTTTAGGTTAGGGAAGTTTTCTTCTATGATTTTGTTGAAGATATTTACTGGTCCTTTGAGCTGGGAGTCTTCAGTCTCTTCTATACCTATTATCCTTGGGTTTGATCTTCTCATTGAGTCCTGGATTTCCTGTATGTTTTGGACCAGTAGCTTTTTCCGCTTTACATTATCTTTGACAGTTGAGTCAATGATTTCTATGGAATCTTCTGCTCCTGAGATTCTCTCTTCCATCTCTTCTATTCTGTTGGTGAGGCTTGTATCTACAGCTCCTTGTCTCTTCTTTTGGTTTTCTATATCCAGGTTTGTTTCCATGTGTTCTTTCTTGATTGCTTCATTTCCATTTTTAATTCCTTCAACTGTTTGATTGTGTTTTCCTGGAATTCTTTCAGGGATTTTTGCGATTCCTCTCTGTAGGCTTCTATTGTTTATTAATGTTTTCCTGTGTTTCCCTAAAGGAGTTCTTCATGTCTTTCTTGAAGTCCTCCAGCATCATGATCAAATATGATTTTGAAACTAGATCTTGCTTTTCTGGTGTGTTTGGATATTCCATGTTTGCTTTGGTGGGAGAATTGGGCTCCGATGATGGCATGTAGTCTTGGTTTCTGTTGCTTGGGTTCCTGCGCTTGCCTCTCGCCATCAGATTATCTCTAGTGTTACTTTGTTCTGCTATTTCTGACAGTGGCTAGACTGTCCTATAAGCCTGTGTGTCAGGAGTGCTGTAGACCTGTTTTCCTCTCTTTCAGTCAGTTATGGGGACAGAGTGTTCTGCTTTCGGGTGTGTAGTTTTTCCTCTCTACAGGTCTTCAGCTGTTCCTGTGGGCCTGTGTCTTGAGTTCACCAGGCAGCTTTCTTGCAGCAGAAAATTTGGTCTTACCTGTGGTCCCGAGGCTCAGGTTCGCTCGTGGGGTGCTGCCCAGGGGCTCTCTGCAGCAGCAGCAACCAGGAAGACCTGTGCCGCCCCTTCCGGGAGCTTCAGTGCACCAGGGTTCCAGATGGTCTTTGGCTTTTTCCTCTGGCGTCCGAGATGTGCGTGCAGGGAGCAGTCTCTTCTGGTTTCCCAGGCTTGTCTGCCTCTCTGAAGGTTTAGCTCTCCCTCCCACGGGATTTGGGTGCAGAGAACTGTTTATCCGGTCTGTTTCTTTCAGGTTCCGGCGGTGTCTCAGGCAGGTGTGCTGCCGCTCCTGGGCCCTCCCCAACTTGAGTATTTCTTATATACATTTCGAGTGTTATTCTCTTTCCCGGTTCCGGGCAAACATCCCCCTCCCACATCCCCTTCCTTATGGGTATTCCCCTCCCCACCCTCTCCCCATTGCCGCCCTCCCACCAACAGTCTAGTTCACTGGGGTTTCAGTCGTAGCAACACCCAGGGCTTCCCCTTCCACTGGTGCTCTTACTAGGATATTCATTGCTACCTATGAGGTCAGAGTCCAGGGTCAGTCCATGTATAGTCTTTAGGTAGTGGCTTAGTCCCTGGAAGCTCTGGTTGCTTGGCATTGTTGTACTTTTGGGGTCTCGAGCCCCTTCAAGCTCTTCCAGTTCTTTCTCTGATTCCTTCAATAGGGGACCTATTCTCAGTTCAGTGGTTTGCTGCTGGCATTCGCCTCTATATTTGCTGTATTCTGGCTGTGTCTCTCAGGAGCGATCTACATCCGGCTCCTGTCGGTCTGCACTTCTTTGCTTCATCCATCTTGTCTAATTGGGTGGCTGTATATGTATGGGCCACATGTGGGGCAGGCTCTGAATGGGTGTTCCTTCAGTCTCTGTTTTAATCTTTGCCTCTCCCTTCCCTGCCAAGGGTATTCTTTTTCCTCATTTAAAGAAGGAGTGAAGCATTCACATTTTGATCATCCGTCTTGAGTTTCGTTTGTTCTAGGGATCTAGGGTAATTCAAGCATTTGGGCTAATAGCCACTTATCAATGAGTGCATACCATGTATGTCTTTCTGTGATTGGGTTAGCTCACTCAGGATGATATTTTCCAGTTCCAACCATTTGCCTACGAATTTCATAAACTCGTTGTTTTTGATAGCTGAGTAATATTCCGTTGTGTAGATGGACAACATTTTCTGTATCCATTCCTCTGTTGAAGGGCATCTGGATTCTTTCCAGCTTCTGGCTATTATAAATAAGGCTGCGATGAACATAGTGGCGCACATGTCTTTTTTATATGTTGGGGCATCTTTTGGGTATATGCCCAAGAGAGGTATAGCTGGATCCTCAGGCACTTCAATGTCCAATTTTCTGAGGAACCTCGAGACTGATTTCCAGAATGGTTTTACCAGTCTGCAATCCCACCAACAATGGAGGAGTGTTCCTCTTTCTCCACATCCTCGCCAGCATCTGTTGTCCCCTGAGTTTTTGATCTTAGCCATTCTCACTGGTGTGAGGTGAAATCTCAGGGTTGTTTTGATTTGCATTTCCCTTATGACTAAAGATGTTGAACATTTCTTTAGGTGTTTCTCAGCCATTCGGCATTCCTCAGCTGTGAATTCTTTGTTTAGCTCTGAACCCCATTTTTTAATAGGGTTATTTCTCTCCCTGCGGTCTAACTTCTTGAGTTCTTTGTATATTTTGGAAATAAGGCCTCTATCTGTTGTAGTTTTGGTGAAGATCTTTTCCCAATCTGTGGGTTGCCATTTTGTCCTAACCACAGTGTCCATTGCCTTACAGAAACTTTGCAGTTTTATGAGATCCCATTTGTCGATTCTTGATCTTAGAGCGTAAGCCATTGGTGTTTTGTTCAGGAAATTTTTTCCAGTGCCCATGTGTTCCAGATGCTTCCCTAGTTTTTCTTCTATTAGTTTGAGTGTCTCTCGTTTGATGTGGAGGTCCTTAATCCACTTGGTCTTAAGCTTTGTACAGGGTGATAAGCCTGGATCGATCTGCATTCTTCTACATGTTGACCTCCAATTGAACCAGCACCATTTGCTGAAAATGCTATCTTTTTTCCATTGGATGGTTTTGGCTCCTTTGTCAGGTGTGTGGGTTCATTTCTGGGTCTTCAATTCTGTTCCATTGGTCTATCTGTCTGTCTCTGTACCAATACCATGCAGTTTTTATCACTATTGCTCTGTAATACTGCTTGAGTTCAGGGATAGTGATTCCCCCTGAAGTCCTTTTATTGTTGAGGATAGCTTTAGCTATCCTGGGTTTTTGTTATTCCAGATGAATGTGCAAATTGTTCTGTCTAACTCTTTGAAGAATTGGATTGGTATTTTGATGGGGATTGCATTGAATCTGTAGATTGCTTTTAGTAAAATGGCCATTTTTACTATATTAATCCTGCCAATCCATGAGCATGGGAGATCTTTCCATCTTCTGAGGTGTTCCTCAATTTCTTTCTTCAGAGTCTTGAAGTTCTTATTGTACAAATCTTTTACTTGCATGGTTAAAGTCACACCGAGGTACTTTATATTATTTGGGTCTATTATGAAGGGTGTCGTTTCCCTAATTTCTTTCTCGGCTTGTTTCTCTTTTGTGTATAGGAAGGCTACTGATTTATTTGAGTTAATTTTATACCCAGCCACTTTGCTGAAGTTGTTTATCAGCTTTAGTAGTTCTCTGGTGGAACTTTTGGGATCACTTAAATATACAATCATATCATCTGCAAATAGTGATATTTTGACTTCTTCTTTTCCGATCTGTATCCCCTTGACCTCCCTTTGTTGTCTGATTGCTCTGGCTAGAACTTCAAGAACTATATTGAATAGGTAGGGAGAGAGTGGGCAGCCTTGTCTAGTCCCTGATTTTAGTGGGATTGCTTCAAGTTTCTCTCCATTTAGTTTAATGTTAGCAACTGGTTTGCTGTATATGGCTTTTACTATGTTTAGGTATGGGCCTTGAATTCCTATTCTTTCCAGGACTTTTATCATGAAGGGGTGTTGAATTTTATCAAATGCTTTCTCAGCATCTAATGAAATGATCATGTGGTTTTGTTCTTTCAGTTTGTTTATATAATGGATCACGGTGATGGTATTCCGTATATTAAACCATCCCTGCATGCCTGGGATGAAGCCTACTTGATCATGGTGGATGTTTTTGTTGATGTGCTCTTGGATTCGGTTTGCAAGAATTTTATTGAGTATTTTTGTGTCGAGATTCGTAACGGAAATTGGTCTGAAGTTCTCTTTCTTTGTTGTGTCTTTGTGTGGTTTAGGTATAAGAGTAATTGTGGCTTCATAGAAGGAATTCGGTAGTGCTCCATCTGTTTCAATTTTGTGGAATAGTTTGGATAATATTGGTATAAGGTCTTCTATGAATGTCTGATAGAATTCTGTACTAAACTCGTCTGGACCTGGGCTCTTTTTGGTTGGGAGACCTTTAATGAGTGCTTCTATTTCCTTAGGAGTTATGGGGTTGTTTAACTGGTTTATCTCTTCCTGATTTAACTTCGGTACCTGGTATGTGTCTAGGAAATTGTCCATTTCCTGCCGATTTTCAAGTTTTGTTGAATATAGGCTTTTATAGTAAGATCAGATGATTTTTTGAATTTTCTCTGAATCGGTAGTTATGTCTCCCTTTTCATTTCTGATTTTGTTAATTTGGACACACTCTCTGTGTCCTCTCGTTAGTCTGGCTAAGGGTTTATCTATCTTGTTTATTTTCTCAAAGAACCAACTTTTGGTTCTGTTGATTCTTTCTATGGTTCTTTTTGTTTCTACTTGGTTGATTTCAGCTCTGAGTTTGATTATTTCCTGCCTTCTACTCCTCCTGGGTGTATTTGCTTCTTTTTGTTCTAGAGCTTTTAGGTGTGCTGTCAAGCTGGTGACATATGCTCTTTCCTGTTTCTTTCTGCAGGCACTCAGCGCTATGATTTTCCTCTTAGCACAGCTTTCATTGTGTCCCAAAAGTTTTGGTATGTTGTACCTTCATTTTCATTAAATTCTAAAAAGTCTTTAATTTCTTTATTTATTTCTTCTTGACCAGCTTATCATTGACTAGTGCATTGTTCAATTTCCACGTATATGTAGGCATTCTTCCCTTATTGTTATTGAAGACTAGTTTTAGGCCGTGGTGGTCCGATAGCACGCATGGGATTATTTCTATCTTTCTGTACCTGTTGAGGCCCGTTTTTTTGACCAATTATATGGTCAATTTTGGAGAAAGTGCCATGAGGAGCTGAGAAGAAGGTATATCCTTTTGCTTTAGGATAGAATGTTCTATAAATATCCGTTAAGTCCATTTGGCTCATGACTTCTCTTAGTCTGTCTATGTCTCTGTTTAATTTCTGTTTCCATGATCTGTCTATTGATGAGAGTGGGGTGTTGAAATCTCCTACTATTGTTCTGTGAGGTGCAATGTGTGTACTTTTAGCTTTAGTAAGGTTTCTTTTACGTATGTAGGTGCCCTTGTTTTTGGGGCATAGATATTTAGGATTGAGAGTTCATCTTGGTGGATTTTTCCTTTGATGAATATGAAGTGTCCTTCCTTATCTTTTTTGATGACTTTTAGTTCAAAATTGATTTTATTTGATATTAGAATGGCTACTCCCGCTTGCTTCTTCTGACCATTTGCTTGGAATGTTGTTTTCCACACTTTCACTCTGAGGTAGTATCTGTCTTTGTCTCTGAGGTGTGTTTCCTCTAGGCAGCAGAATGCAGGGTCCTCGTTGCGTATCCAGTTTGTTAATCTATGTCTTTTTATTGGGGAGTTGAGGCCATTGATGTTGAGAGATATTAAGGATTAGTGATTATTGCTTACTGTCATATTCATATTTGGATGTGAGGTTATGTTTGTGTGCTTTTCTTCTCTTTGTTTTGTTGCCAAGACGATTAGTTTCTTGCTTCTTCTAGGGTATAGCTGGTTTGGAAGAATTTTATTGAGTATTTTTGTGTCGATATTCGTAAGGGAAATTGGTCTGAAGTTCTCTTTCTTTGTTGGGTCTTTGTGTGGTTTAGGTATAAGAGTAATTGTGGTTCCATAGAAGGAATTTGGTAGTGCTCCATCTGTTTCAATTTTGTGGAATAGTTTGGATAATATTGGTATGAGGTCTTCTATGAAGGTCTGATAGTATTCGGCACTAAACCCATCTGGACCTGGGCTCTTTTTGGTTGGGAGACCTTTAATGACTGCTTCTATTTCCTTAGGAGTTATGGGGTTGTTTAACTGGTTTATCTCTTCGTGATTTAACTTCAGTACCTGGTATCTGTCTAGGAAATTGTCCATTTCCTGCCGATTTTCAAGTTTTGTTGAATATAGGCTTTTATAGTAAGATCTGATGATTTTTTGAATTTTCTCTGAATCGGTAGTTATGTCTCCCTTTTCATTTCTGATTTTGTTAATTTGGACACACTCTCTGTGTCCTCTCGTTAGTCTGGCTAAGGGTTTATCTATCTTGTTTATTTTCTCAAAGAACCAACTTTTGGTTCTGTTGATTCTTTCTATGGTCCTTTTCGTTTCTACTTGATTGATTTCAGCTCTGAGTTTGATTATTTCCTGCCTTCTACTCCTCCTGGGTGTATTTGCTTCTTTTTGTTCTAGAGCTTTTAGGTGTGCTGTCAAGCTGCTGACATATGCTCTTTCCTGTTTCTTTCTGCAGGCACTCAGCGCTATGAGTTTTCCTCTTAGCACAGCTTTCATTGTGTCCCATAAGATTGGGTATGTTGCACCTTCATTTTCATTAAATTCTTAAAAGTCTTTAATTTCTGTATTTATTTCTTCCTTGACCAGGTTATCATTGACAAGAGCATTGTTCAATTTCCACGTATATGTGGGCATTCTTCCCTTATTGTTATTGAAGACTAGTTTTATGCCATGGTGGTCCGATAGCATGCATGGGATCATTTCTATCTTTCTGTACTTGTTGAGGCCCGTTTTTTGACCAATTATATGGTCAATTTTGGAGAAAGTACCATGAGGAGCTGAGAAGAAGGTATATCCTTTTGCTTTAGGATAGAATGTTCTATAAATATCTGTTAAGTCCATTTGACTCATGACTTCTCTTAGTCTGTCTACGTCTCTGTTTAATTTCTGTTTCCATGATCTGTCAATTGATGAGAGTGGGGTGGTGAAGTTTCCTACTATTATTGAGTGAGGTGCAATGTGTGCTTTGAGCTTAAGTACGGTTTCTCTTATGTATGTAGGTGCCCTTGTTTTTGGGGCATAGATATTTAGGATTGAGAGTTCATCCTGGTAGATTTTTTCTTTAATGAATATGAAGTGTCCTTCCTTATCTTTTTTGATGACTTTTAGTTGAAAATTGATTTTATTTGATATTAGAATGGCTACTCCAGCTTGCTTCTTCTTACCATTTGCTTGCAAAGTTGTTTTCCAGCCTTTCACTCTGAGGTAGTATCTGTCTTTGTCTCTGAGGTGTGTTTCCTGTAGGCAGCAGAATGCAGGGTCCTCGTTGCGTATCCAGTTTGTTAATCTATGTCTTTTTATTGGGGAGTTGAGGCCATTGATGTTGAGAGATATTAAGGAATAGTGATTATTGCTTGCTGTCATATTCATATTTGGATGTGAGGTCATGTTTGTGTGCTTTTCTTCTCTTTGTTTTGTTGCCAAGACGATTAGTTTCTTGCTTCTTCTAGGGTATAGCTGGTTTGGAAGAATTTTATTGAGTATTTTTGTGTCGATATTCGTAAGGGAAATTGGTCTGAAGTTCTCTTTCTTTGTTGGGTCTTTGTGTGGTTTAGGTATAAGAGTAATTGTGGTTCCATAGAAGGAATTTGGTAGTGCTCCATCTGTTTAAATTTTGTGGAATAGTTTGGATAATATTGGTATGAGGTCTTCTATGAAGGTCTGATAGTATTCGGCACTAAACCCATCTGGACCTGGGCTCTTTTTGGTTGGGAGACCTTTAATGACTGCTTCTATTTCCTTAGGAGTTATGGGGTTGTTTAACTGGTTTATCTCTTCGTGATTTAACTTCAGTACCTGGTATCTGTCTAGGAAATTGTCCATTTCCTGCCGATTTTCAAGTTTTGTTGAATATAGGCTTTTATAGTAAGATCTGATGATTTTTTGAATTTTCTCTGAATCGGTAGTTATGTCTCCCTTTTCATTTCTGATTTTGTTAATTTGGACACACTCTCTGTGTCCTCTCGTTAGTCTGGCTAAGGGTTTATCTATCTTGTTTATTTTCTCAAAGAACCAACTTTTGGTTCTGTTGATTCTTTCTATGGTCCTTTTCGTTTCTACTTGATTGATTTCAGCTCTGAGTTTGATTATTTCCTGCCTTCTACTCCTCCTGGGTGTATTTGCTTCTTTTTGTTCTAGAGCTTTTAGGTGTGCTGTCAAGCTGCTGACATATGCTCTTTCCTGTTTCTTTCTGCAGGCACTCAGCGCTATGAGTTTTCCTCTTAGCACAGCTTTCATTGTGTCCCATAAGATTGGGTATGTTGCACCTTCATTTTCATTAAATTCTTAAAAGTCTTTAATTTCTGTATTTATTTCTTCCTTGACCAGGTTATCATTGACAAGAGCATTGTTCAATTTCCACGTATATGTGGGCATTCTTCCCTTATTGTTATTGAAGACTAGTTTTATGCCATGGTGGTCCGATAGCATGCATGGGATCATTTCTATCTTTCTGTACTTGTTGAGGCCCGTTTTTTGACCAATTATATGGTCAATTTTGGAGAAAGTACCATGAGGAGCTGAGAAGAAGGTATATCCTTTTGCTTTAGGATAGAATGTTCTATAAATATCTGTTAAGTCCATTTGACTCATGACTTCTCTTAGTCTGTCTACGTCTCTGTTTAATTTCTGTTTCCATGATCTGTCAATTGATGAGAGTGGGGTGGTGAAGTTTCCTACTATTATTGAGTGAGGTGCAATGTGTGCTTTGAGCTTAAGTACGGTTTCTCTTATGTATGTAGGTGCCCTTGTTTTTGGGGCATAGATATTTAGGATTGAGAGTTCATCCTGGTAGATTTTTTCTTTAATGAATATGAAGTGTCCTTCCTTATCTTTTTTGATGACTTTTAGTTGAAAATTGATTTTATTTGATATTAGAATGGCTACTCCAGCTTGCTTCTTCTTACCATTTGCTTGCAAAGTTGTTTTCCAGCCTTTCACTCTGAGGTAGTATCTGTCTTTGTCTCTGAGGTGTGTTTCCTGTAGGCAGCAGAATGCAGGGTCCTCGTTGCGTATCCAGTTTGTTAATCTATGTCTTTTTATTGGGGAGTTGAGGCCATTGATGTTGAGAGATATTAAGGAATAGTGATTATTGCTTGCTGTCATATTCATATTTGGATGTGAGGTCATGTTTGTGTGCTTTTCTTCTCTTTGTTTTGTTGCCAAGACGATTAGTTTCTTGCTTCTTCTAGGGTATAGCTGGTTTGGAAGAATTTTATTGAGTATTTTTGTGTCGATATTCGTAAGGGAAATTGGTCTGAAGTTCTCTTTCTTTGTTGGGTCTTTGTGTGGTTTAGGTATAAGAGTAATTGTGGTTCCATAGAAGGAATTTGGTAGTGCTCCATCTGTTTCAATTTTGTGGAATAGTTTGGATAATATTGGTATGAGGTCTTCTATGAAGGTCTGATAGTATTCGGCACTAAACCCATCTGGACCTGGGCTCTTTTTGGTTGGGAGACCTTTAATGACTGCTTCTATTTCCTTAGGAGTTATGGGGTTGTTTAACTGGTTTATCTCTTCGTGATTTAACTTCAGTACCTGGTATCTGTCTAGGAAATTGTCCATTTCCTGCCGATTTTCAAGTTTTGTTGAATATAGGCTTTTATAGTAAGATCTGATGATTTTTTGAATTTTCTCTGAATCGGTAGTTATGTCTCCCTTTTCATTTCTGATTTTGTTAATTTGGACACACTCTCTGTGTCCTCTCGTTAGTCTGGCTAAGGGTTTATCTATCTTGTTTATTTTCTCAAAGAACCAACTTTTGGTTCTGTTGATTCTTTCTATGGTCCTTTTCGTTTCTACTTGATTGATTTCAGCTCTGAGTTTGATTATTTCCTGCCTTCTACTCCTCCTGGGTGTATTTGCTTCTTTTTGTTCTAGAGCTTTTAGGTGTGCTGTCAAGCTGCTGACATATGCTCTTTCCTGTTTCTTTCTGCAGGCACTCAGCGCTATGAGTTTTCCTCTTAGCACAGCTTTCATTGTGTCCCATAAGATTGGGTATGTTGCACCTTCATTTTCATTAAATTCTTAAAAGTCTTTAATTTCTGTATTTATTTCTTCCTTGACCAGGTTATCATTGACAAGAGCATTGTTCAATTTCCACGTATATGTGGGCATTCTTCCCTTATTGTTATTGAAGACTAGTTTTATGCCATGGTGGTCCGATAGCACGCATGGGATCATTTCTATCTTTCTGTACCTGTTGAGGCCCGTTTTTTGACCAATTATATGGTCAATTTTGGAGAAAGTACCATGAGGAGCTGAGAAGAAGGTATATCCTTTTGCTTTAGGATAGAATGTTCTATAAATATCTGTTAAGTCCATTTGACTCATGACTTCTCTTAGTCTGTCCACGTCTCTGTTTAATTTCTGTTTCCATGATCTGTCAATTGATGAGAGTGGGGTGGTGAAGTTTCCTACTATTATTGAGTGAGGTGCAATGTGTGCTTTGAGCTTAAGTACGGTTTCTCTTATGTATGTAGGTGCCCTTGTATTTGGGGCATAGATATTTAGGATTGAGAGTTCATCCTGGTAGATTTTTTCTTTAATGAATATGAAGTGTCCTTCCTTATCTTTTTTGATGACCTTTAGTTGAAAATTGATTTTATTTGATATTAGAATGGCTACTCCAGCTTTCTTCTTCTGACCATTTGCTTGGAAATTTTTTTTCCAGCCTTTTACTCTGAGGTAGTCTTTGTCTTTGTCTCTGAGGTGTGTGTCCTGTAGGCAGCAGAATGCAGGGTCCTCGTTGCGTATTCAGTTTGTTAATCTATGTCTTTTTATTGGGGAGTTGAGTCCATTGATGTTGAAAGATATTAAGGAATAGTGATTATTGCTTCCTGTTATATTCATATTTGGATGTGAGGCTATGTTTATGTGCTTTTCTTTTCTTTGTTTTGTTGCCAAGATGATTACTTTCTTGTTTCTTCTAGGGTATAGCTTGCCGCTTTATGTTGGGGTTTACCATTTATTATCCTTTGTAGTGCTGGATTTGTAGAAAGATATTATGTAACTTTGGTTTTGTCATGGAATATCTTGGTTTCTCCATCTATGTTAATTGAGAGTTTTGCAGGATACAGTAACCTGGGCTGGCATTTGTGTTCTCTTAGAGTCTGTATGACATCTGTCCAGGATCTTCTGGCCTTCATAGTTTCTGGCGAAAAGTCTGGTGTGATTCTGATAGGTCTGCCTTTATATGTTACTTGACCTTTTTCCCTTACTGCTTTTAATATTCTTTCTTTATTTTGTGCATTTGGTGTTTTGACTATTATGTGACGGGAGGTGTTTCTTTTCTGGTCCAATCTATTTGGAGTTCTGTAGGCATCTTGTATGCCTATGGGTATCTCTTTTTTTAGGTTAGGGAAGTTTTCTTCTATGATTTTGTTGAAGATATTTACTGGTCCTTTGAGCTGGGAGTCTTCACTCTCTTCTATGCCTATTATCCTTAGGTTTGATCTTCTCATTGAGTCCTGGATTTCCTGTATGTTTTGGACCAGTAGCTTTTTCCGCTTTACATTATCTTTGACAGTTGAGTCAATGATTTCTATGGAATCTTCTGCTCCTGAGATTCTCTCTTCCATCTCTTGTATTCTGTTGGTGAAGCTCGTATCTACAGCTCCTTGTCTCCTCTTTTGGTTTTCTATGTCCAGGATTGTTTCCATGTGTTCTTTCTTGATTGCTTCTATTTCCATTTTTATTTCCTTCAACTGTTTGATTGTGTTTTCCTGGAATTCTTTCAGGCATTTTTGTGACTCCTCTCTATGGGCTTCTACTTGTTTATTTATGATTTCCTGGAAATCTTTTAGGGATTTTTGTGCTTCCTCTCTGTTGGCTTCTACTTGTTCTCTAAGGGAATTCTTCACGTCTTTCTTGAAGTCCTCCAGCATCATGATCAAATATGATTTTGAAAGTAGATCTTGCTTTTATGGTGTGTTTGGGTATTCTGTGTTTGTTTCGATGGGAGATTTGGGCTCCAATGATGCCTTGTAGTCTTGGTTTCTGTTGCTTGGGTTCCTGAGCTTGCCTATAGCCATCAGATTATCTCTAGTGTTACTTTGTTCTGCTATTTCTGACAGTGGCTAGACTGTCCTATAAGCCTGTGTGTCAGGAGTGCTGTAGACTTGTTTTCCTGTTTTCTTTCAGCCAGTCTTGGGGACAGAGTGTTCTGCTTTCGGGCCTGTAGTTTTTCCTATCTCCAGGCCTTCAGCTGTTCCTGTGGGCCTGTGTCTGATGTTCACCAGGTAGCTCACTTGCAGCAGAAAAGTTGGTCTTTCCTGTGGTCCCGAGGCTCAAGTTTGCTCGTGGGGTGCTGCCTACGAGCGCTCCACGGCAGCAGCAACCAGGAAGATCTGCACCACCGTTTCCGGGAGTCTCCGTGCACCAGGGTTCCAGATGGTGTTTGGTGTTTTCCTCTGGCGTCAGAGATGTGTGCAGAGTGAAGTCTCTTCTGGTTTCCCAGGCGTGTCTGCCTCTCTGAAGGTTTAGCTCTCCCTCCCACGGGATTTGGGTGCAGAGAACTGTTTATCTGGTCTGTCCCTTCAGGTTCTGGCGGTGTCTCAGGCGCAGGGGTCCTGCCGCTCCTTGGCCCTCCCCCATGGGAACCCAGAGGCCGTATACAGATTCCTCTTGGGCCAGGGATGTGGGCAGGGGTGGGCAGTGTTGGTGGTCTCTTCTGCTGTGCAACCTCAGGAGTGCCCACCTGACCAGGTGGTGAGGTCTCTCTCCCACGGGGTTTGGGAGTGGAGAGCTTCTGTGGGCCGGGATCCGCACGTTTGTGACTTCCGGTAAACACAGGAAGTGCCCGGTCCTAGAGGAATTTTGCCTCTGTGCGTCCTGAGTTCACCAGGCAGGTCTCTTGCAGCAGAAAAGTTGGTCTTACCTGTGGTTCCGAGGCTCAAGTTCGCTTGCGGGGTGCTGCCCATGAGCTCTCTGCGGCGGCAGCAACCAGGAAGATCTGCGCCGCCATTTCCGGGAGCTTCAGTGCACCAGGGTTCCAGATGGTGTTTGGTGTTTTCCTCTGGCGTCAGAGATGTGTGCAGAGTGCAGTCTCTTCTGGTTTCCCAGGCGTGTCTGCCTCTCTGTAGGTTTAGCTCTCCCTCCCATGGGATTTGGGTGTAGAGATCTGTTTATCCGGTCTGTCCCTTCCCCTCCTCTTCTGAGTGGCCATTTGATCCTTGGAACTTTTTGCTTTTGTTAGAAGTTTTAGAAATAGGGCCAAACCTGAAACAAAATGTTGGTTTGTTGAATCTGCTGATGCCAGGTTAGCACAGAATGAGCTTTCCAATAGGAACTTTTGCCCCAGGAACAGTCTGTACTTCCTCCCTCACCTGCTCCTGGATGACAAAGGCAGTCTGTAAATTTAATTTAAGCATGTGTGTTCATTTCCTTCTAAATACTGTTACCACAACTGCACCACAGTCACCAGGTACAGAAAAGCAAAGGAAAAGGGAATAGGGCTTGAAATCCAGTCTGGGCTCTAGGATGAAGCCAGCCTGATCTACATAATGAGGACACTGTTAGAGCAAACAAACAAAGCACAGCAAAGAGAGCTTCTTCCATGCTACTCAGTATATCAGGGCCAGCCTGTGTACCTTTCAAGACATGCTTCAAAACATAAATGTAAAGAGTGCTGGGAAATAGTTCAGTTGTAGAGTGCTTGCCTAATATGCATGGTGCCCTAGCTTCAGTCTCCACTACTGGAAGACAGATTTTGATTACTATTACTATGATGGAACACTATGGTCAAAAGCAACTGGCGGAGAAATGGGTTCATTTGGTTTATACTTCCACACCAGTCCATCATCAAAGGAAGTCAGGCTAAGAACTCAAGCTGGACAGATATCTGAATGCAGGAGCTGATACAGAGGCCATGGAAGAGTGCTGCTTACTGGCTTGCTCATCATGGCTTGTTCAGCCTGTTTTTTGTAGAACCCAGGGCCACCAGCTCAATGATGCTATCATCTGCAATGGGCTAAGCCCTCCCACAATAGTCAGCAAATAAGAAAATGCCCTACAGACTTGTCTATAGCTTGATCCCAT
Organism: Rattus norvegicus; assembly: GCF_021556685.1. NCBI lineage: Eukaryota > Metazoa > Chordata > Mammalia > Rodentia > Muridae > Rattus > Rattus norvegicus. The sequence continues at coordinate 29,004,860 of NC_141554.1, forward strand.
GAAGACATTTTCCTAATTGAAGTTCCTTCTTCTCAGATGACTTTAACTTGTGTCAAGTTGACATAGAACTATCCAGAACACCTAAGTACATGTCCACAATCCTGGCATAAGGGAATCTGAGGCACATTAATTTCTTTCAGTTTGAGATCAATCTGAACCAAGTATTGGTTTTGAAAAATCCTAACCTACATCATGCAACCCAGTTCCAGAAAAATAAAAGCACAAAGCAAACAAAATAAAACAACCCAAGTGTGGTGGATTTTTAGCTTAAAGCAAAAAGAAAATAAAACTTACCTTTAATCCCAGGATTCAGCTGCACCTTGTTTTTTGTTTGTTTTTTACATCTACATAACATATCATGATAGGCAAAATAAAAAATTATACCAACAATTATACTACATGTCTTAGCTTCTCTTCCTATTGCAATGATAAAATAATACCACAAAAGCAACATATTTAGAAATATAATTATTGTGGGTCAAGGTCCATCATTGTGGAGAAGTCAAGAGGGCAAGAACTTGAAACAATCACATTATGTCCCCACCTATGAATAGAGAATAATGAATTCTTGGATTCATACTAGCATGCAGATAGTTTTCTCTACTCTGATACAGTTCAGAATCCATTCCTAAGAACTGATGTCATCCACAATATGTTGGTCATCCAACTTAAGATAATACAATCCTTTACAGGCATGCCCATAAGCAACCCAATCAACACAAATCAATATACTTCCTCACAGAGAGAATCATCCAGTTGGGTGATTCTAAATTGGGTAAGTGGACAATCAAACTAACCATCATAATAATCATGTACGTACACTTTTCTCTGTGTTTTACATTTGCCTACAGATGAACATTATCTCCCCAAATCCCAGCTCTGTTCCTAGGTTGTTTTATATTTGACATGTGTTAGTTAGGTAGTCCAGTGAACAGGCTTCTTCAAGAAAATGTATACTAAGTACTAAGTTAAAAGGACCAAAAGTTAATACTCTATTAATTGGCAGTTTTTTTTTTTAAAAATCATTCATAGTTTATTGGTATGGGTATATTGTTGTTGTTGTTTGAGATAGCCAATGTATTGAGATATGAACACGATGGATTCTTCTTATCTTGCTACTGGGAGTATAAAATGATGTAACCACTTGGTGAAAAAGTTTAGTAAATTCTAAAGTATGAACTAGACACCATGTCATTTTTCTAGTTCTCTTATAAGAGACTCAAGAGAATCACGATTGTCTATCATCACAAAATTTTATATTATGTATGCTCACATCTATCAATCACCATTATTCCTGATAGGTAAAACTTGGAGCTAATTTAGATGTCCAAACTTTATGAGTGAGAAGAGGAAATCTGTTTCATCTATACCCTGAAAAAATAGTGTGAAAAAGAACAAACTTTTGACATGAGATACAAAATGGATGGACTTTGGAAAAATGATCCTTGTAATTTGATGTGGCTCATGCCTTTAATGCCAGCACTAGGGAAGGGAAGAGAAGGAGAGGCAGCAAGAGTACCTCTAATTAAAGTCCAGCCTGAGGACATAGTTCCAGGCCAGCCCTGGACACATGGTCACATTATATCTTAAAGAAAAAAGAAGCTAAGTGAAAGGCATTGAACCCAAAAAATTACAATGTGAATGCATGACTCCACTTGCATCCATAATGTTGGCATATATCTCTGTGGAATGGTTAGAGCATAAATTATGCAACTGTCAGACCTAAAGTGGTCTCTCGTTTTCAGTATGAAAAATAGTGCTGTGGTGACCATACTGTTTTCTAAATATTTGTGGTCAGTTTTAGAGGGTGTGTTGATTATCTACCTGCCAGTAAATATTGCCCTTAGTTTGCTCAGACCACACTTTCTCAGTATGACCCTTCACAGGGCATCAGCAAGAGAACAAAGAAATGATTCTACCTAGGAAATCAACCCAAGTAGGTAAGTTAATGTGTTTATTGTGGTTACTTACAGTAGTATGGGTAACGAGTTACTTATAGGAGCGGGGACAATACAAAGTGTTTCACCAAAAAAGTCACTGCAGTATGGGTGTCTACTCAGGAAAGGAGCTCAAAGGGATATTATAGTCTCCTTTCCTCATTTTAGGATATATATATATATATATATATATATATATATATATATATATATATATATATATATATATATATCCATTTCAGGGTCATTGTTATTTTGACAGAATCTCCCTATGTAGCCCTGGTTGTCCTGAAATTTGCTGTTACAGAAGAAGTGGGTCTCAAATTCACAGAAATCTGCCTGCCTCTGCCTCCTAAATACTGGGGCCAAAAGTATGCATTACAATGCCCAGATGCTTCCTGAGTCAAAATGGAATGGTTCAGTTCAGATTAATTTGTTTCACAATACCCCCAGCCCCCAAAAGTTTTTCTTCAATCCATTTACACATAATTTTCTAGGTCTGCCTCCTAGCTCATAATTGACAATACCTTTGCATGTCTGTGCTCTCCTATGATGTGCCTTGTTCCTCTCATGCTTGCAGTTCTATTTTGACTTGCTCAACAACTTGTTTTAATTGTCCTGTCAGTTAACAAACTCCAGCTGAACACTTTGAGAAAGAGCATTTCCTAAGTGCTGGCATTTTAACTAGCTATAGTATATCAGGTACAACATGATACTAGTACTTTTAGTGCTACTTGGGTTTGATACATAAACACATTGCTCCAGGAAGGGAAAGCACACTTCCTGTTTAAATTTTCTAATCAGATTTGTACTTAAGCCTCGTGGATTCTAAAACTTCCTGATAGTTTGATTCTCTGGTGGCCCCTGTTTCCATCAGTGATCACACTGGGATCCCCAAAAGTCACTTTCCAATGTGTTTTCTTCTAATTAGCTGAGAAGCTTTTTAAAGTTTGGGTTTATCTTCTATGACCAGTTCGTTATTCCACTATCAAATTCATACAGACAAACAAGGTAAAAGCTTGACTCTTTCCTCTAATATTTTTATATCTAAAGTTAAGAGAAATATCAAACTGGCTTTCATGTCATGAAGGTATATTTTACTTTATTTTTGTTTGACTTTTGCTTTTTCCTTTGTTTATATTGAATCATATAAGGAAGTGAATCACTTCCTTATATGACCTCATGAGATATTTCTAGATTTCTTTTTTTTGCCAAGCTGTGACTGTTTATTAATTGACCAGATTATAAAAATACCACGGGCAATACCTTAGTTCATTCATCTAGTAAGCCTGTTTATCTGGTCTTCCCTGTTGCCAGCATCTCCACCTTCTACAAAGTGAGTTGTCTTTTTCTTCATTCCACCTCATGGGGAAGATAGTTTGAAGGACCATTAATAATAAAAACCTCCCTTCCAAGGTAGATTGCTTCAACTGACAAGACTCAGTGATATATAGAAGGTGAATAGTAGAAACCCTTATGTTCTGCATTGCAATAGTATCTAGCCATTACAAGACCTACAGAGGTCCAAGCTAGATGGGGTCTCAGTGTTGAGAGGGGGAAGAAGTTCTTATCCCTAACCATGAAGCTATTATCAATTGATGTGTACTTGCAAATGAAAAATTTATTTTTTCAATAGAGTGGACTAGTTGCCTCAAGTGCCAAGCACCTGAAATTCCTGACCAGGTAGTTGTTGTTGTTGTTGTTGTTGTTGTTGATGGTGATGGTGATGGTGATGATGATTATTAATATTATTGGTTTGTGTTCTCTCTCTCTCTCTCTTTCTCTCTCTCTCTGTGTGTGTGTGTGTGTGTGTGTGTGTGTGTGTGTGTGTGTGTGTGTGCATACGCACGCAATATAAGATATAGGGTGCTGTTGGACCTGCCTTGGATAGTATGATTGCTTGCTAAGGTAAAGCAGGGAGCCATCAGTGTTCTTGAGGGGTTTGAACACATGGAGTTTGCCTATAAATGAGGTCTGTGGCGAGATTCCTAGAAAACTGCAGATATGTATCTGGGAAAGGAGAAAGGTCTGAAGCAGTTGTTAATTGTGCTGGAATTCTTGCTTCCCTGATAGCAATGGCTTCAACTAGATTCTTGGGTTAGGGATGGCTCTCCATTCTCATGTTCCTATAATAATAGTTCCTGTCTTCCTATCATGCCTCAATAGCAACATGGAGGGCACCATGAGGAAAGATAGACCAAGCATGCTTACTCAGATCTCTCTGGGTATAGCCATGAGTGTGCAGATCACTGGATTTTTAAAAGAAGAAAACATAATCTGACAACTTGTTTGGCACCTATGTGGGGCTTTGAAGAAATTTTGAAGCAAGTCATTTTAACAGAAGCTTAGATAAGCAGTTATTTTTATGGAAGGGGTTCCATACAAACAGGCAGTTTTAACATAAACTAAGATAACTAGGGCACTCTGATCTTTGGTTTTTTGAGTAGAGCTGGGTAGTTTTCCATGGTATTCTCCATCAAGAAGATGAAATTCCAGTTAAAGTTGAAATGGCCTCTTCCAGAATACAAGATGGAGGGACATCTGCTCTGTCTCACCTCAACACATTAGCTCTCAATTACTTCTCCAGCACAATGTCTTCCTGCATGGTACCATGCTTTCCTCCATGATGATAATGGACTAAATCTCCAGAACTGTAAGCAAGTCCCAATTAAATATTTAGAGTTGCCTTGTTCATGGTGTCTCTTCACAGCAATAAAACACTGACTAGGATAGGATTCAAAACCTCTTTCTGATATCAGCAGGCACCAGGCATTCATAAGGCACATAAGATGTAGGCAAAACCTTTACACAGATGAAGTAAAGACAAATAACACTTAAAACTTTTAAAAAGTAATTTTAATCCTGAGGCAACTCAGGTAGACTGTGTACAGGAATTCTTTGGGACAATCAGAAATAGTGCATTTGTTTAGATTACAATCTGGAATGATTATGCATTTCATGTGGATCAAAAATGTGGGTAAAAGGAATAAAGAGGCAAGGCTGGTCCTCAAAGGTAAGTGGCTCTATATCTGGGAGCACAAGAGAAAACTCTAGCCTATGTGTTAATTTCCTAGAGAGATACCATCTCAAGTTACTAGAAAATACTAGAAAGGTGACAACATCCTGTCAATGTGTGGTAGTTTAACTTTGTGTTTCTGTTGGACTGCTCAGCAGTGTTTCTTATTACACGTGACTACCCAGGATATGAGCCCTGCGCTCTGCTGATTGGCATGATCCCTAGGATGGATGAGGAATGGACCAACTGTACAACACATGAGCAGTCTTTTGCTAAGGTAGGACTGTCATTCTTCCTATGTGTAGATACACAACGCATCCCTAAGGTGCAGAAGAGGAGAGACCCTTGTGTAGTAAGAATTTTGGTTTCTTTAAAGAACCCAATACTAGTATAAAAATATGTTTTATTTTAATCCCAGGTGTGGGATAAGGGGTTGCTTAACTGTCCACAGGAGCTGACTCTGATTTGTCTTGTGCTCTAGTAGGGGTGTGATTTTGCCAGCTGCAGATCATTTCTGTGATTGTGTGATGCTTGTAATTCTGGGAACTTTTTAGAATACATAAATGCTAGGGCCCTGAGAGGTAGGATGGGTTGTTGTTTGGTTGCTGTGGGTTGTTGTTGGTCACAATTTTCTTAAATAATGTAAAAAGAAGAAAGAAGAAAAAAATTAGATATCAAGATGGCGAACATTAAACTTGCCCCAAGGAACTCAATGTCCCTAATAAGCAGTAAGTAGTCTAATGATAACCTCACCCTTTTCCTTTCTATCTTTTTTCTTTCTTCTTTAGTGCTAGGGGGTTCAAAGGGTAGAAAAAACGTGGAAGAAAGAAGATCTTACAAAGTATCTAACACTGGCTAGACCCTTGTGTTTAGCCAGGCATGAGCTGTTTTGTCCTTGTTTATTCAACTGTGTGAGCATTCATTGTGTCAATCAAGTTGTTCTCCGACTGAGAAAAAAATCAGTGATGATGGTAACTTATTAATGTGTGAGAAACATGAATGATTTTATAGTGGTTAAAAGCCAACTGTGAAACAGACAACCAATGTGTTAAGTGCATTCAATTACAATTGTTAAATAGCTACTCTGCATGTTAAAACACATGCAAAATAAAGTTTTTTTCCTTTGTCACAGGCTAAACAATATTTTCCAGCCAAGTAACATACTTGGTTAAAGTGTGTCCATGCCAGTTCTGGTGGTGAATGCCTTTAATCCTAATATTTGGGAAGCGATGAGGTAGATCTCCCTGAGTTCTGAGTTCTGAGGCTAGCTTGGTCTACACAGTAAGTTCTTGGCCAGTCAGTCAGTGCTATACTCTGGGATCCTATCTCAAAACAAAACAAAGGAAAAGTGTGTTTAGTTATTAATAATGTTCTTGCTAATTCTTGGTTTCCTGAATCAAATGGAATATTTTGAGGTTGCCTTCCTTGAAACATTTTTATATGTGATCCTTTAGTTGGTGGATTTTACCTCCCTGCTATTACCATATCACACAAGTACATGTAAGGCCTCCTTCTTGTATGTATTGGTTACTTTCTATTATTGTGATAAAACACTACAACCAAAAGCAACTTGGGGGCATGTTATTTTATCTTATAACTTCATTTAGGGAAATCAGGGCAGAAACTCAAGGAAGGACCCTGGAGGCAGAAACTAACGCAGTCCCCATGAAGAAGTGTTGTTTACTGGCTTGCTTCTCCTCATGTTGTTCTTAGCCTGCTTTCTTACTCAATTCAGGGCCACCAGCCCAGGGGCAGCATCACCCCTCCTCCATGGGCTAGACCCTTCCACATCAATCATTAACCAATAAAATCATTACCAGGCTTGCCTATAGGCCAATCAAATGGAGGTATTTTCTTAGTTGAAGTTTCCTTTTCTCAGATGATCCTAGCTTGTGTCAAGCTGACATAGAAACAAGTTAGCACACTAGTTTGTCAGTGTTCCTGGGGACTGACTAACAACTACATTTGAAACAGAATTTCAAAGTTCTACGCCATTCTAATCAATTAAAATGGACAATGGTAAATATAGTCTTACTCACTAGGAAAACATTGGCATCCTATTAATTTCCAGTTGACAAAACAGAAACTGGGGGAAATACATGTGAAAGCCATGTTTTTGATTTGTTTGCTTATTTTAATAAGAAGGGTTTCATGTAGCTTAGCTTCACATAAATCTTCCTGTGTAGCTAAACTTGCTTTGACCTGAGCTTCCTGCTCCCATCTCCTGAGAGCTGGGATCACAGACATACACTAGCATGCTTTCTTCATGGTTGCATATGTCTAATAAAGGTTTTGTTTCTTGGATATATAAAGAACTCCCAAAACCCAATTAGGAAAACAAACAGCTCAAATTAAAAAGTGGACAGAGAATTTTATGAGATACTTTGCCAAAAAGAATATATATGTTCAAGGAAGTGCATGAAAAGTTCAAGCACCAATGGCTTGGTTATGACCTACTTTTAAATGTGTATAGACTTTGTGTAGTTCCTCAAAAATGATGGTTCTGTAACCAAATACATTGAAAACAGTGAGGAAGTCCCCAGAAGCCCTGAATTTTATATCTCACTACAGTAGTCTAACAAGAGACCGTTTATGTCTTGTTCTCTCCTGAGTTTGCCATGGTTGCAGAGAGTTCCCTTTTACATCAGTAACCGCAGTCTTCCCAAAATATACACACACAATTACATTCATGTGTAGGTACATAGGCTCATGTTGTCTCCTCCTTGAGCCAGAGGAGCCAAAGTTGGTGCTAGAGGCTCAGTTGAAGATGATACCTCCCTCAAAACAGTTGAGTCAAGGCTGACAAGGTTCAAGATTGGAGAACACAAATGGCCTGTTGACAGCCTACCAATCCTGGTTGGATAAAAATCTTTACAAAAGTGTTGATTCCTGTTAAATGAATCTACTTTTACCTCACAAAGTCCTTGCTCTGCCAACACAGCCTCCTCTTCCTTCCATGTGGTCAGTCCTTCCTATGAGCATGGATCACATTACAAAAGGTGAAGCTGACTGTCCAAAAGCCAACCAAACTATTTACCTCCTATTCTTTTTTCACCAAGAGGAAAACCTAAACCAGGCATGTAAGCACACATCTGAAATACTAGAAGAGCATTGATAAGAGTTCAGAACCAGTCTGGGCCATATAACAAGATGCAGAATAGGAAAAGAAGAGGTTGGGGTAAAAGATGGGGATGAAGAGAGGAAGAGGAAGAAAGGGGAAAAAGGAAAGAAGAGCAGGAGGGAGAGGAAGAACTTCACTAAGGGAGAGACTTAAATTATTTAAGCAATTTCTGCTATTGATCATAAATTTATAATTTGCAGTCCAATAATGGTGAGGGAGCACAGATTGTATTGGGTAATTGTTTAAATCTGTGATGTGTAACAATTATAAATTCTCAGCAGCGTGCAGTTCCTAGGTACAGCAGCTGGTACAGGCTGTATTCTATGCCATGTGGCCTCATCTTGTTGTCAGAAACAATTGTATGAATTAGGCATGTTCTTAGCAGATAAAACAAAGCACAAGCCCAATTATAAAGATACTTGTCATAGATTTGGACATTTCATACCTGGCAACTTTCTATTGGCTGAAGCAAATCACACGACTAATTGCAAAAGCATTCAAACCCTGAGAAACTAGCCTGGTGCCAGGAACCTTTCACTTCACAGTTGTGTGGCCTGAGAAAGTGACTCAGTCTTGCTGACCTACTACACATATCATCACAATTAGAGATGTGTCATTTTGATATGAGAGACATGCTAATGTGTTTGAAACCCAGGCCTCGTAAAGACACTCTGCCTAAGTTCTTCGTATAGTTGTCCTTCTTATTTTCAGGGGAATCTGTCTGGGGTGTCTGTGGCTATCTGAACCATCACATAATAGTCTACATATTGGAGGAAAATTCATATCAGTGTTGTTTTTCTGTTTCAAAAGGCAACCATTAGCACAGAAATATAGATTGACCTATTACAAAACATTAAAGAAACAAAAAACATTTTTCAATGATACTGTCAGGTATAGTCATTATACTAGATATCTATGGGTGTTTAGGAAGTACATAGTGGCACAGGCCAGAAATCCCACATCTCTGGGGTCAGAGGTTAGAGAATCAGAAGTTCAAATTGAACATGAGCTGCATAGTGAAACTGTCTTAAACACAAGGGAAAAGATACAGAAAACACTATATTGCTACCAATCCTTTCTTTCCTTCTCTGAAATAATTTTCAGCTTCCATCTCTTTCTCTTTTTTCAAATAGATACAGGATTAGACAAATGATATATTTCTGAATTCCACTTTATATTAAGCATTTCTGAATTCCATTTCAAGCAGTTTGGAGAAGTTTCTTTTGATATAATTCGACATTATGTGGTTTGACTGTGTAGTATGTGGGAATATACAATAGTAACTACACATGATTCATTGAGATATTTTAGCTTTTTCATTTTGTCCCAACTATAACCTCATTCCATATACCTGGGACTTTGTGCACGTCTTGATGAATTTACCAGGATCTTTCCTAGTGTGTTGAGGTCATCTCTGCTAGCACTTGAATCTAAATATGGCAATGACTCTTCTAAGTTGTCACTGCTTTCAATGACAAGGGTGAGAAACTATGCCTCAAAGGGAAGGAATAAAGAAGGTGATGTCAGACATGTCTGAATAACTCAAATGGGTCTTGTCCATGAGCAGGAAGGACCACTAGTATATACAGCCCACCCTGCAAAAGAGGGGGGAAAGTAAGTGACAAAAGAAAGCAAAGGCAGTATCATGATATTCACACATTAATGTCTGAAAACAGGGGTTCAAAAGGGTTGGAATTTGATGACATCATAGAATTCTCAGAACTACAAATCAGGCCGACTGTGTCGCCAGCAACAAGCATCAAAGGACATATTAGGAGAGCTGTGTCCTCATCATCTCTGCTGGCCCAGATAGCTGTTTGTTTTGCCACATAGCTGGTCACTGGTTCACTTGAAGACAGCATTGCTGGTTAGTAGAAGCTCCACCCATCTTTGTTATATATACTAATGTGGCTAAATATACATACCACAATTTGTCACTGACATGTCTATGTGTACAGATCTGTGGCTATAAATATATTCATAGTGCCATGGAGCAGCCACCACTGTTCATCTTTCCTAACAGAAATGCTGTCCTCATTGAATGTCATCTCCCATTTCTGACTTCCCTAGCTACTAGTAACCACCATTCTACTTTCTGCCTCTGAGGAATTGAGCACCCCAGGGATCCCCTTAGGGCAATCACACAGTGTTTGTTCTTCTGAGATAATGTTATAGTTCTCATGTGATATTTCTGCTACAAGGCTCATGTGTTAAATATTTGGTCTCTATATGGTGGCATTGTTGTGTGAGGTTCTTGACAGGACATAGCTCACAGTAGGTACCAGCATGCACGCCTTTGAAGATTTTACCTTATGCCTGGTCCCTTCTGTCTCTGACTCCTGTACTCTATGAGGTGAATAGCATTGGTCAAAGGCTCTTACCACAGAGATGTCTGGCTTCAGTCCTCACGGAATCCATAAAGCCAAGGACAATGGACTTAAATCTCTGAAATCTGACCCAAACTAAATAATTCCTTTCTAAGTTTTTTCTCAAGTATTTTGGCCACACCTGTGGAAATCTGAGCAACACTGAAGCTTTGAGTTATGATGGTTCAAATTAATGAATTTTTTCTCAACATCACAGTAATATGAAAGACAGAACAAACTCTGTAGAGACATGCTTTGAATTTTGAGTGTGGACTTTCATCCAGGTTAGTGATATGTAGTATGGCAATGATACCATCATGCATTAGCACCATTCTCTGTCTCTCCTCTGTCTCTTTGTCTGTCTTTCTGTGACATTCCTGCCTTCCTTTGTTGTTACATTCTGTGTCTTATGTTCCCTATCTGAATTGTAGCAAAAGGTCAGGAAATGTGGCCTGAAGTCTCATTCTCATCTGTGATTCCCACTTCCACTCACAGGCCTGTCTTTATGAAAAGCTGCAGGTGCCAGACCTTTTGATTTATGCAGGCATACTTACAAGTCTGGTAAGACATGTATGTTCTCAATGTACATCAAGCAGCACATGAGATAGCGTAATTTTGTAATATTGACACCTTGTAGAGAAGCTATCCTCATTGTCATACCATGTGCCTATGCACCTGTGTCTATGTTTACATGTTTTGATGTGTGAGAGTGTCTGTGTGCCTATATGTAAATAAACACCTGTTTGTAAGTAATGTTTTGGTGTGTGGTGTTCTCTGTGTGTGTATATGGGCGTGTGTGCATATGTGTGTATGTGTTGTGGACAGTTCTCATCATGATGGGTAGATCAGTCCTGTGGCTACCTTCTTTGACTCCACTTCTGCCTCCTAGAGGTGATTTTCTGCTGCACAACCAAGATACCTGGGCAACTTGAGTATCCTCATGATTTGGAAAAGACCTCTTCCTATAAAAGGTTGTTTTAAACACATTAAAAACCATCCAAGACTATTCTTATGTTTTTGTGATGTCCTTAGTAGCCTTCCTTGTTCTTTTCCAGAGCTACACAGCCTGCAAAACACACACACACACACACACACACACACACACACACACACACACACACACACACTGTGCAGAGTGCAAGGTAGTGTCTCTTCTGTTTCTATGGTCTACCTGAACTCCCTTATTTCTCTTACCCACTTAAGTGGCCATTTAATAGAACTTTTGATTCTTTTAGACTTTTGGCAGTAGAGATAGTCCTAGAACAAAGAGCTAGTTTGTTGAATCTGTTGATGTCAATTAAACACAAAATGGCTTCTCTGGTGGGAGCTTTTAGACTAGGGATAAAATGTGTACTCCTTCATTTCATCCACCCTTCAACCGCAAAGGCATCCCAGGAATTTAATGCAAGCAAGTATTCATTGTCTTCTAAATACTATTCATATAAATGCAACATGGTACCCAGGGTGGGGGCCAAAGCATGAGGAACACCATTTCAAGTCCAGTCTCTCTCCACACTGGATTTGAGGCCAGTCACACAAGTTTAGGTACAGTCTGGGGTACATAGTGAGTTTAAATCCAGCATATTAAAGTCATAACTCAGATCAAACAAACTATATCAAAGAGAATGTTTTCATTAAGCTGAAGGCTGTGGCACATGCCATTAATCACAGCACTTGGAAGTCAAGCTTGGTCTACATAGAGAGTTCCAGGACAGCCGGAACTACACAGAGAGACCCCATCTCAAAAAATGTCTTCCTGAACGACTTTGGACACCTTTCAACACTCTGTCTCAAAATATAAATTTTTACAGGGCTAGCAATATAGTGCAGTAGTTTACTGCTTACCTAGTATGTGTGACACCATAACTTCAATCTCCGTTGCCAAAAACTAATTTGGTCAGGATTATCTGTTCAAAAATAATGATAATAGTTAATATGGTCCTTGGCAGATTGTTTTGGAGATTAAATGTGATTTCAGGAACCAGCTTGCCACATTCTTTCACTCTGTGCCTCTGTCTAGGATACTGCCACTAGAACTTCCAGAACTCAGTAATCTTCACAGACTAAATTGGATATCTTCTCTCACTTGTCCTTCATTCACCTGAACCTACACCTGCCATTCAGCAGCCTCTAAGGCTAGGCTACATTTTGACCTCACCATCCAGAGCAGGTCTCAGACACATGGTGGCATCCCCTCTCCCTGTTTCTCACATTTAGACTTCTCCTTTTGGTTGAGCTAGGAAAAGGATCTGTCTTAGTTAGGGTTTTATTACTGTGAACAAACACCATGATAAGGCAAGTCTTTATAAAAGACATTTAATTGGGGCTGGCTTACAGGTTCAGAGGTTCAGTCCATTATCATTAAGGTGGAAGCATGGCAGCATCTAGGCAGGCATGGTGCAGGAGGAGCTGAGAGTTCTGTATCTTCATCTGAAAGCTGCTAGACACTGACTTCCAGGCAGCTAGGAAGAGGGTCTTAAAGCCCATACCCACAGTGACATACCTACTCCAACAAGGCCACACCTTCTAATAGTGCCACTCCCTGGGCCAAGCATATACAAACCATCACAGTATGCTTTGAGAATATTTCCCATCATTACACCTCCATTATGTAGCTTCATCTATCCACCATCTCCCCAGCTGAAACAAGCATTGATACGTCTTTCCACACTGACTGAAGCTGAAACAGTTTTTAGTAGCAGACAAATAGCAGTCACATAAGAAATGCAAACTATGGACCAAACAGTGAGTAAGTGCCATCTGTAAATGCTGCTTTTAAAATATTTTAATATTGTGTGTGTGTGTGTGTGCTGGAGCCCAAGGAATCAGAAGAGGCATCAGATCCACTGGACCTGGTTATAATTATGAACTACCATGTGGGTGCTGGGTACTGCACCCAGGTCATTTGCAAGAGTAGTAAGTGCTCTTAAATGCTGAGCCATTTCTCCAGCCCCTAAGTGCTCCTTCTTAAGCAATGAAAATGGAAACTTCTTTAGATCTTTGTTTCCAGGAGTTACGTTCTCATGCAGAAGATAATTGACTTCAGGAAAATGTTTTCCCTTGGATCCGATCTAGCAGTTCATTTCTCATATTTTCTTTCTTTGTCACCAAGGACATGATTATAGATAGTACCTGAAAATAAAGACCCTGAAAACACACTTTTGGAGATGGTGAGGCAAACCATTTATCTAGCACACTCAAGTCCCTGAGTTCTAACAACATCACTTCAAAAAATAACAACAGCCATAAAACAACAATATAAAACCTGACACAATGCAGGCATAGTAGCACATGCCTATAATCCAAGTATTCAGAATTTGGAGGCACCTGAATTTCCTTGAGTATGTGACAACCTGGGCCACTTAGTGAGTTGGAGAAAATCCTTGTATACTAGTGAGGCTATGTCTCAAAAAGCAAAATAAAATTCAAAAAAGAAAAGAAAAGGGAAGAAAAACAACTATATCTAAATAAAAGATATTTAAAAATATGACAGAACAATAGCACAAAAATATGCTTACTGGTTTCCTATCTATCTATCTATCTATCTATCTATCTATCTATCTATCTATCTATCTATCTACCTATCTATATATCAAATACTTTTCACCTTCCCAGTCCTTCCTTCACAGACTCCTACCCCAAATTCTCCTTCCCTTTCTCCTCTGAGAGGGTGGTCCCCCTGAATATCTCCCCACCCTGACACATCAAGTCTCTGCCACATTGTCTCACTGAGGCTAGATAGTCCAGTCATGGAGACTGAGCTGCATGTCTGCTACATAAGTGTTGGGGACCTTGTTGCAGTCGGAATATGTTATTCGATTGGTGGCTGAGTCTTTGAGGGGTCCAGGTTAGTTGACTCTTTTGGTCTTCGTATAGGGTTCCCTTTTCCTCCAGGGTCTTCAATCTTTCCCCCAACTCTCCCATAAATGTACCCGACTTCCATCCAATGTTGGGCTGTGTGTAACTGCATCTGTTTCAGTCTGCTGCTGAATAGAGCCTCTCAAAAGACAGCTATAATAGGCTCCTGTCTGGAAGTATAACCATTGGGAAGGTTAAAGATCATGGCCATTGCTGTTTTGATTATGCTGTGGTTTTGGTTAGCTGGGGTTGAAGAATCATCTGTGATTAACAAGATGCCAGAACTACTAAAGTGAAACCTTTGCATTCCTGGGATGATTGATGCTGGTTAGCTGGAGCTAAGAAGTTAGCAGTGATTAAGAAGAGACTAGCATCACTGAGGTGAAATCTGAGAAGTGTTTCCTGAGAGTACAGAGAGCTGTGTCCAGAGGCAGCCATGGTTGTACCTCATGTTGGCTTGGTAATGTATAAGAGTCACCCAGGTGGTACTGGTTTTGAAACATGAAGGGGTAGCAGCAGATGCTTGGTACTAGGAGAGGCCAGGAGAGGCCATTGGTGAAGGTGTACCCTCAGTGGCAGTTGAAGGCCTAGTACTGAAAGAGTTATGCAGGGAATTTGAGGATTGGCACCATGAAAAGAGCCTATGAGAGACTATTTGTGAAAGTTCAGTCCAGTTGCAGCAGAGGAAATGCCAGTACCATGGGATGACCATGAAGAATACCAGAAGCAGTGGAGAACAGGCAGCTGGAGCCTAGAAGACAAGCTGTGTGCTACAAAAGGCAGAGTTGGAGAAGTGACCCAAGACCTTGGAGGAGCCCAGAAGATCGTGAGTGGATCCTAGACATTGGATGGTTAGAGTTTGTTTTTGCTTTTGACTGTGACTGTGCCCTGATAGTTTTCCCTCTTGAAGTAAGAAAATATTTTAGTGGAGCCCACAGTTAAGAGACTTCAAATTGTAAAAAGACTTTGAATTTCAAAAGAGATTGGATATTTTAAAGGGGTTGAAATTTTAATATGTAAGAATTTGTAGACTATGGGACTTTTAAAATTCTTTAGATTTTGGGGATAAATAAGAAAGTAAGGGTTGAGGCTTAATAGTAATGTATTTGTGTGTCAAGTTGACAAGGGGTCAGTTGTAATGGCTGGTTTTCTGTGTCAACTTGACCCAAGCTGGAGTTATCACAGAGAAAGGAGCCTCCCTTGAGGAAATGCCTCCATGAAATCCAACTGTAAGGCATTTTCTCAATTAGGGATCAAGTGGGGAGGGCCCAGCCCGTTGGTGGTGGTACTATCCCTGTGCTGGTAGTCCTGAGTTCTATAAGAAAGCAAGCTGAGGAAGCCAGGGGAATCAAGCCAGTAAGCAGCATTCCTCCATGGCCTCTGCATCGCTCCTGCTTCCTGACCTGCTTGAGTTCCAGTCCTGACTTCTGTTGGTGATGAACAGCATTGTGGATGTGTAAGTTGAATAAACCTCTCCAATTTGCTTCTTGATCATGATGTTTGTATAGCCAAAACATATGGTTTGGCTTCTTTGTCAAAAATTAAGTGCTCATAGATGTGTGAGTTTACTTTTGGAAGTTCAATATGATTCCATTGATCAACCTGTCTGTTTCTACACCAATACCATACTGTTTTATTCATTTTTAAAAAAATCGTTATTGCTCTGTGATGTCTGTGGGAGTTCTTTTATTGTTCAGACTTGGTTTTGGCATCCCAGTTTTTTTGCTTTTCCATATGAAGTTGAGAATTGTTCTTTCAAGGTCTGTTAAAAAATTGTGTTGGAATGTTGATGGAGATTGCATCCAATCTGTAGATTGCTTTTGGTAAGTTGGCCATTTTCACTGTTAATCTTATCTATCCATGAGTATGGAAGATGTTTCTATTTTCTGATATCTACTTCAATTTCTTTCTACAGAGACTTGAAGTTCTTGTTATACAGATCTTTCACTTGCTTAGTTAATTTATGTTATTCCATAATTTCTCAGTCTGTTTATCATTTGTATAAAGGAGAACTGCTGATTTCTTTGAGTTAGCTTCACATCCAGCCACTTTGCTGAAGGTATTTATCAGCTGTAAGAGTTATCTGGTAGAATTTTGGGGATTGTTTATAAATACTATCATATTATCCACGGATAATGACACCATGACTCTTCCTTTTCTTGTATCCCCTTGATCTCCTTTTGTTTTATTGTTCTAGCTAGAACTTCAAGTACTACACTGAAAAGGTCTTGTCTCTGATTTTACTGGGATTGCTACAAGTTTCTCTCCATTTAATTTGATGTTGGTTGTTGGTTTGTATATGTATCTTTTATTATTTTTATGTATGTACTTTGAATCCCTGATCTCTCCAAAATTTTAACATGAATGGGTGTTTGATTTCGTAGAAGGATTTTTCAGCATCTAATGAAATGATCATGTGATTTTTCTTTCAGTTTGTTTGTATAGTAGATTATGTTGATGGAGTTCTTTTTTATATTGAACCATTCCTGCATCCCTGGGATGAAGCCTACTTGATTGTGGTGAATGATGCTTTTGATTTGTTCTTGGATTTGGTTTGAAAGAAATTTGTCTGAAGTTCTCTTTTTTTGTTGTTGTTGAATTTTTGTGCAGTGTAGGCTTCAGGGTAACTGTGGCCTCAGAATGAATTAGGTGGCATTCCTTTTGTTTCTATTGTCAAATAGTTTGAGGAGTATTTGTATTATTCTTTGAAGGTCTGGTAGAGTTCTTCACTAAAACCATCTGGCCTTGGGCTTTTTTTGTTGTTGTTTGGGAGAATTTTAATGATTACTTCTATTTCTTTAGGGGTTTATCGGACTGTTCAGATAGATTACCCAATCTTGATGTAATTTTGGTATGTGGTATCTGTCTAGAAACACATCCATTTCATTTAGATTTTCCAGTTTTGTGGAGTACAGCTTTTGAAGTAAGACCTAATGATTTTTAAAATTTCCTCAGTTTCTATTGTTACATCTCCCTTTTCATTTCCAATAGTGTTAGTTTGGATACTGTCTCTGTGGCTTTTAGTTAGTTTATCTAAGGGTTACCCATCTTCTTGATTTTCTCGAAGAACCAGCTCTCGGTTTTGTTGATTCTTTGTATTGCATTGGTTGGTTTCAGCCCTGAGTTTGACTATTTTCTCCCATCTACTTCTCTTGGGTGTATTTACTTTCTTTTGTTCTAGAGCTTTTAGGTGTGCTGTTAAGTTGCTAGTTTGAGATCTCTCTTATTTCTTTATTAAGGCACTTTGTGCTCTGAATTTTCCTCTTAGCAATGCTTTCATTGTGTCCCATAAGTTTGAGAATGTTGTGCCTTCATTTTCATTGAATTCTAGAAAGTCTTCATTTTCTTTATTTCTTCCCTGACCATATGATCATGGAGTAGAGAGTTGTTCACTTTCTATTAGTACGTAGGCTTTCTGTTGTTTCTGTTGTTGAAGCTCACCTTGCTGTATGGTGATGTGATAGAATGCAAGGGGTTATTTCTATTTTCTTGTATCTGTTGAGGTTTCCTTTGAGTCCAATTATATGGTCAGTTTTGGAGACGATTCCATAAGGTGCTGAGAAGGTGTATTCTTTTGTTTTTGGTTGAAAGGTTTTGCAGATGCATGTTAAATCCATTTGGTTCATAATATCTGTTACTTTCATTGTTTTTCTTTTTAGTTCTGTTTGATAACCTGCCCATTGGTGTTATTGTGTGGAGTTCAATGTGTGATTTGAACTTTAGTAAAGTTTCTTTTACAAATGTGAGTACCCTTGCATTTGGGGCATAGATGTTCAAAATTGAGATGTCATCTTGGTGGATATTTTCTTTGAGTATGAAGTGTCCTTTCCCCAACCCTTTTGATAACTTTTGGTTGAAAGTCTATTTTACTAGATATTAGAATGGCTACTCCAGCTTGTTTCTTGGTTCTGTTTGCTTGTAAAATCATGTTCCAACCCTTTACTCTGAGATAACGTTTATTTTTGTTTCTGAAGTGTGTTTCTTGTATACAGCAGAATGATCAATCCTATTTTGGCATCCAGTCTGTTAGCCTGTGTCTTTTTATTGGTGATTTGAGTCTATTGATGTTGTGAGATATTAATGACAAATGATTGTTAGTTCCTGTTATTTTGTTTTTTGGAGGTGTTACTGTGTGTGTGTATGTTTCTCTTCTTTTGGTTTTACTGTGAGATGATTAGTAACTTGTGTTTTCTTGGGTGTAGTTATCCTCCTTGTGTTGGCGTTTTCCTTCTAGCATCCTCTGTAGGCCTAGGTTAGTAGAAATATGTTGTTAAAATTTGGTTTTGTCATTGAATATCTTGGTTACTCCATCTATGGTGATTGAGACATTTGCTGAGTATAGTAGTCGGGGCTGGCGTCTGCAGTCTCTTAGGGTCTGCAAGACATCTGTCCAGAATCTTCTGGCTTTTAGAGTTTCTGTTGAGAAGTCAGGTGTAATTCTGGAGGTCTGCCTTTATATGTTACTTGGCAGTTTTACCTTGCAGGTTTTAATCACTTTTCTTCTGTATATTTAGTGTTTTGATTATTATGTGGCAAGAGGATTTTCTTTTCTAGTCGAATCTGTTTGCTGTTCTGTAACCTTCTTGTACATTTATTGCCATCTCTTTCTTTAGGTTAGGAGAATTTTCTTCTATGATTTTGTCGAAGATGTTTTCTGGCCCCTTTGAACTTAAATCTTCACCTTCTATTCCTATTAGTTTTAGGTTTGATGTTTTCATAGTGTCCTAAGTTTCCTGGATGTTTTGAGGTAGGAACATATTTTTTACATTAATGAGTATTTTATTTTGGTAATATTGCCCATTGTTTATTCACTTTAAAATGAGTACACTATCAAAATTTCTATTCTATGAATATACTAAGAATAATTAATTTACTGTTTTTACAGTGCTATAAAAATATATAGTCTTGCATATCAAGGTCAAGCAGCTGAGCTGTATAGCCAGCCTTCATTTTTCTTTGTTGTTGTTGCCATTGTTGTTATTTTGAAATAGGTCTTACAATATTTCAATATTCAATATCCCAGGCTGGCCTCAAGCCATGATCCCATGACCTCTGCCTCTCAAGTGCACCACCACATTTGACTCATTTAATTTTTGAGGTTTTATTAAATGTCCTTTAAAACAAGTGGAAAATGTAATAGCATAAATTGTCAAGTTTCCAGTTGGAAACTATGGATCAATATATTCCTAAAGTATCCACTTTAGTAGAATTTTTTCCTTGAGATTCTCATCTATAATAAAATGGTCTAATATGAACTATAAAGTTTGAATTACTAGGAGAGTTTTCCAAGTAGTGATGGAGGTTAGTTTGACAAGTGACTAGAGTTCTAGTTCTTTCATTTGATTTTTCAGTTGTGAGTGGATCATTAAATGTTACCCTTGCCATTCTTTTATGATTAGATTTTTTCTCTCTACAATTCTCCCTTTTAGTTCAGAAACAGGCTCTTTTTCTTTCAAATATAAATTGAATACAATTATAATAATTACAAAAAATTGAAAACTATGTGGTATGATACACATTAACAATATCTAGTCCATTTATATTTGGCAGCTTAGATAAAGTATTCAATTATCTTTCTTCTCTTGATGAGTTTAGAGCTTTATGTCTAAATGATTTTCTATCCTAACTTGTATTTTCATCCTAATAACATCTTTTTAAACCTAGACCATCTTCTTAAATGTTAAACAACTTAAATTGTGGGACTAACTATTTAGTCTTCAACCTAATTATAGATTGGAGATAGGAGTTAGGAACTTTTCACGTTGTCATTTATTTTGATTGATGTATCCATTTCTTCTATGGTATCTTCTACACCTAAGATTTTCTCTTTCATCTCTTGTATCTTCTTGGTGATGCTTGTACCTGTAGTTCCTGTTCTATTCCTTAGGCTTTCCACTTCCACGGTTGTCCCCATTTGTGTTTTCTTTACTGCTTCTATTTCCCTTTTAGGTGTTGGAACATTTTATTCATTTCCTTCACCTGCTTGATTGTATTTTCCTGTATTTCTTTAAGGGAATTATTTTATATCATCATTTAAGGTCTCTGTTATCTCCATGAGATGGGATTCAAGGTCACGGTCTTACTCTTCAGGTGTGTTAGTATATTCAGGGCTTGCTGCTCGTAGGAGAGCTGGGTTTTGATTGTGCTATATTGTATTGGTTTCTATTGATTATGTTCTTGCACTTGCCTTTCACCTTCTTGTTGTTTCTGGTATTGGCTGGCCTAGGTATCCTGGGTTGGAGCAGCCATCCAGCAACGCAGTTGGAATTGTGTGCCTCAGGTTTGAGCAGTCCTCCTGGAAGGTAGGCAGAACCATGTGTTTCAGGTTAGAGCCAGCCACCTGGGAGGCAGGTGGAGCTGTGAGATAGGGTGTACTTTACTGATCCAAGACTGTTCCAGGTGTAGGTGAGGCTGGAAGATGGAGCTTCAACTGGGCAGTGCAGAGCCCAGGGCTGCTAGGCTTGTTGGGGCCACAGCAGGTGTGGATGTTTGGGGTGGGGTATGTGTCTCACCTGTAGAGTCAGCTTCTTGGGAGGCAGGCAGAGCTGTGGGGTGGGGTGCAGTGTGCTGATATGCCACTGCTGCAGGTGTAGGTGCAGACAGGAGGGAAGACGGAGCTCCAACCAAGTACTGGTTTCTATGCATTTTAGATTTGCTTCCTGGTGAACATTTTCTTAAGTTCTTAAGACATATGACAAATATTCTAGTGAATTGGTTTGCTTCAAGGTGATGTACACTGAACTGTATTTGTTTTCCAGAATCTTATATTATTTTTGTTAATTAATTAATCATTTATTGGTTTTGCTATATTACTTTTTTTGTTTGTTTATTTATTTTATATAGGGTCTCACTATGAAGCCCTGGCTGGCCTGGAACTTGAAACATAGGTTATGCTGGTCTTGATATTTCCCAATATTACAAATTGGTGATCATCTTCGTGGCTGAATATCTGTATTCAAGCCTCATTGTATATCTGAACCAACCATCAGAAATGGAACTGTTAGAATTTATTGTCAAGCCATAGTAAATTCTCTTAGAAGGATCTTCTTGTAATTTGCTCAGGCCACATTCCCAATAGCAATTTTCAGAAACATTTATTACATTTATTACATTCATTTTCTCAAACATTTATTACATTTATTACTTCCTGTTACTAGTCACCTAACTGACAGTGTCTCAGGCTTGAGGAGCCTGTCCTTATTTTGTCTTGTATTTCTTTGCAGTTGTGTTCACTGTCATCATGATATTGTTCAACAAAGGTTCCAGTTGCCAGGTAGGAGGTTTTGCTTTGTCCACCATAGCATGGATTCTTTGCATCACTTCCATGGGCCTCCCACAGTGGCGAGTGTGGTACTCGAAGGAACCTGTGATCTCTTACCCTACTGTGGCCTTTGTGGGAGTGTGGAAAACCTGCATCTACCACCATGACAACTTCAGCAATATTAGAATGTGTTACCAATACAGCTACCATGACACCTTCGTTCCTTTGGATATTCGTGTTGCTCAGCACCTGATGTTGATCACCTGCATTTTCTGCCTGATTGGAAAAGCAGCCACTGTTGTTGCTCTTAGAAATGTGTACACAGGAAGACAAGAGCGGGATGTCACCTACAATGCCTTTGGCCTTTCAGCGGTTCTGAACATCATTGCCAGTAGCTTTGTCTTCCTTGCTGTCTTGTGCAATTATTTCTCCATCATAAACAATGAAGGGATTGCTTTTCCACCATCTTTCCATATGCCTTTTTACCCACATATTCAGCAGGTTGGCATTGCCATGGTAGTGGCATTTCTAGCAGCCATCCTGTTTTTGTGCAGTGGTGTGATTTTCATTTCTTTCACATTTCCCTTAAACATACAAGTTCTTCCTAATATCTGAAACTGAATGTACTTCACCTTGAAAAACAATCCAAAACTTCATGTTGCTACAGCAAGGATTTTTGAGATGACTAAAATTTCCAAGGACTCAGCAATGTCCAAATGGCCTGTGACAGAAAATGGCCAAATGCCTCTTTATTATCTTTTCTGTCTCATTTGTTTTATTACTTCATTGGTCGGATTATGGACTTTCATTAAAATGAACTTACCTACTTGTCAAGTGATCTTATGAAATTACAGTTTTAATTGATGGCACTGAAGGAAAAATGATTAATAAACCTAGAATATATGAAAATGAATGTCAGAGCACATTAATCTTTCATATCGCTCTCTGATTTCAAGTCTAAAAACAAAAGCTGACATATTTACCGTGTCATAATAATCACATCTCTGCCCTAAGAAGTTTTCCAAATGTATTCAAGTTAACAGATCAGTTTTAAAAACTTCCCCTGTATATTAAGAAACTCAATAATCTGAAGATGTGTATATTTCCTTTAATAAGCAATCATTTCCCACCTCTGTGTCTGACCTAAGAGCCCTTGAGACTATCATATAAAACCTTTTGACTCCTGCTAGCAGGCCACTAGGTACAACTAACTCAAAACCAAGAATATCATCCAATAATATATGAAATCTATATCAGAGATTTACCTACTTTGTTGTAATTCAACTACTTAATATTCATACCAGTGCATTGAAAGATGCCTTGGATTATGACCTCATTTTGTTCCTTAACCATAAAAGTTTCATGAGTAACTATAAAAACTTTAGCTTTTTTTTTTTTTTGGTTCTTTTTTTTTCGGAGCTGGGGACCGAACCCAGGGCCTTGCGCTTCCTAGGTAAGCGCTCTACCACTGAGCTAAATCCCCAGCCCCAACTATAAAAACTTTATATATGATAAACAAATATCCTTTCACTCTATTTCTTGTCTTACATTGTTGCCCTATTTCTCTCCTAGATAGGGATATCATGTCTAAAGTTCAGGTTCATTTAAGTCTCATTGATAATCTAGTGATTCTTATAACATTCTTGTCCTTCAGTGCTCTATCCTGTAATGGTCTAGAGTTCACTGGGACCTCAGACAACATCACCCCACAGTCTGTGTATAGACCCATACCTCGTCCAAAAATATCCTTCCTAAATTCTAGAATTCTTCCGTTCCGGAGAACTCATTAACAGTCATTTCTGTCACAATTACTCTTAAGGACCCTAATCAGGTTCTCTGAACTGATAATACTCTTAAATGCAAAGGAATTAAAAGGTTTACTGATGATAAAACCCGATGGGGTGGCATTGGCTATTGTGGTTGGGGCTGGGTAGCTCTGAAGAACCCCCTGAAACCTGAGTTGGACTTCTGTATCTGTTTGCTGTTGTGCCTCCTCCTCAGTGGACCCTACACTTAAAGGATGACATCTAAGAATAAAGTCCTGCTGAAGGGCATCAGCCTGGGAGATTGTGGTTGCTGGAAAGACATGTCTCATGAACTAGCATATGAATAAGTTTAGTAGCCAGTACAAAACCACAATAAGAGCAGGGGGTGATGGTGGATTACAGAATTGTTACCGTGTGGATCTGGGATACAGCTGGTCAAGAATGGTTCCAGTCTCTTGGTGTGGCCTTCTACACAGGTACAGATTGCTGCATTCTGGTGTTTGATATGACTGCCTCCAACACATTCAAAACCCTGGACAGCAAAAGAGACAAATTTCTTATTCAGGCCAGCACCTAGGAGCCAAAGAACTTCCCTTTTGTGTTGGGAAACAAAATTGACCTCAAAGACAAGACATGTGGCCACAAAGAGGGTATGGGCTTGGTGCTACAGAGCAAACAATATTCACTGCTTCAAGACCATTGCCAAAGAGTTCATCAATGTGGAGCAGGCTTTTCAGACAATTGCTCAGAACACCCTTAAGCAGGAAACAGAAGTCGAGCTATACAATGAATTCCCTGAACCCGTCAAGCTAGACAAGAATGACTCAGCCAATGCCTCTGATGAGAGATGAAGTTGTTGAAGGGGTGGTGATCACAGAGCACAGAGTGTTTTATAGACCCAGAACTTGCACCTAGGTCTTCAATGTGTGTCCCTCCTCCTCTAAACAGAACATGATTTTTAGCATCCAGCTGTCAAAAGTAATTCTGCCAAACACAGTTATCTAACACACACACACACACACACACACACACACACACACACACACACACACACACGAGAGAGAGAGAGAGAGAGAGAGAGAGAGAGAGAGAGAGAGAGAATTCCAACTTGTATCTGTGAGGGCTCCAGAGGCTCACCATAAGTTGTATGGCTCATGATGGAAACCCTGGGCACTCTGAAGTGCAGTGGGCATGGAAAGATTCTTCTGTCCACTGGAGAGTGGGAGAACTGTTCACAGTGCATATGTATCTAATTATATTATTTTAAGACAGTTTTGTGGGACTTTTTACCCCTACCCCTCCTTGAAGATTCTGTGGGAAGGCTGGTGCCCACGATCCATTCTGAACAGGCTGTTTTGTATCTGCTAATGCTTGTTACTTTTAACTAATCAGAACTTATTTTTAACAGCATTCATTTATTATGTAATGCTTCTTGTAGCATTCCTAGAAAAGAAATGTATAAATTAGTATAAGGAATTCCTGAACTGTGTGTTTAAGTCCCCTAATGAAGGCATGCAAGATATAGGGTTAAACCCTATCCGGATTACATAGTGT
Organism: Rattus norvegicus; assembly: GCF_021556685.1. Classification (NCBI taxonomy): domain Eukaryota; kingdom Metazoa; phylum Chordata; class Mammalia; order Rodentia; family Muridae; genus Rattus; species Rattus norvegicus. The sequence goes on from NC_141554.1 coordinate 29,029,739, forward strand.
TGGAGACTCAAATTTGGAGGTCCTACTAGTGGCAATATTCTGTAGATACGAAAATTATGTACTACTTTTATCAAAGATTTCAGAGCCAAAAAGCTTTTCGTCTTTCCAGAGGGAAAAACTGAACTAGACAGTTCCCTTCTGTGTCTAAATTTTCCAAAAGTATATTATAATATACTAGCATAAATATTAGTATGTACAATGGATATATTGCTTTTACTACAGAAATTAAAATTCTCATTATCCTCTTTTTAAAATTTTTTTATTAGATATATTTTTTTACTTACATTTCAAATGTTATTCCCCTTCCCGGTTTCCTGTTCATAAACCCCATCCCTCCCCACACCCTCCCCCATACGGGTATTCCCCACATACTTCTCCCTTATTGTTCCCCCATATTCCCCTGCATTGGGGGTCCAACCTTGGCAGGACCAAGGGATTCCCCTTTCACTGGTACCCCAATAAGGCTATTCTCTGCTACATATGCAGTTGGAGCCCAGGGTCAGTCCATGTATAGTCTTTTGGTAGTGGTATAGTCCCTGGAAGCTCTGGTTGGTTGGCGTTGTTTTTATGGGGTTGCAAGCTCCTTCAACTCTTTCAATACTTCCTCTAATTCCCCCCAAGGGGGGACTATTCTCAGTTTCGTGGTTTGCTGTAGCATTGACCTCTGTATTGGACATGTTTGGATATGTCTCTCAGGAGAGATCTATATCCAGTCCCTTTCAGTGTGCATTTTCTTTTAAGCTTCATCAATCTTATCTAGTTTTAGTGGCTGTATATATATATGGGCCACATGTGGGGCAGTCTCTGAATGGCCATTCCTTGAGTCACTGCTCTAAACTTTGCTTCCATATCCACTCCTATGGATATTTTTCCCCTTTTAAGAAGGAGTGAGGGCATCTGAATTTTGGTCATCCTTCTTCTTGAGCTTCCTGTGGTCTGTGGATTGCATCTAGGGTAATTCGAGCATGTAGGCTAATATCCACTTATCAGTGAGTGCATACCAATTGTGTTTTTCTGTGATTGAGTAACCTCACTCAGGATATTTTCTAGTTCACTCCATTTGCCTATGAATTTTATGAAGTCTTTGTTTTTGATAGCTGAGTAGTAATGTACCATATATTTTGAATCCATTCCTCTGTTGAAGGGCATCTGGGTTGTTTCCGGCTGCTGGCTATTATAAATGAGGTTGCTATTAACATAGTGGAGCATGTGTCTTTGTTGTATGCTGGAGCATCTTTTGTGTATATACCCAAGAGAGGTATAGCTGGGTCCTCAGGTAATGTAATGTCAAATTTTCTTTTTTTTTTTATTAACTTGAGTATTTCTTATATACATTTCAAGTGTTATTCCCTTTCCCGGATTCCGGGCAAACATCCCCCTCCCCTCTCCTCTTCTTTATGGGTGTTCCCCTCCCCATCCTCCCCCCATTGCCGCCCTCCCACCAACAATCTAGTTCACTGGGGGTTCAGTCTTAGCTGGACCCAGGGCTTCCCCTTCCACTGGTGCTCTTACTAGGATATTTATTGCTACTTATGAGGTCAGAGTCCAGGGTCAGTCCATGTATAGTCTTTAGGTAGTGGCTTAGTCCCTGGAAGCTCTGGTTGCTTGGCATTGTTGTACCTATGGGGTCTCCAGCCCCTTCAAGCTCTTCCAGTTCTTTCTCTGATTCCTTCAACGGGGGTCCTATTCTCAATTCAGTGGTTTGCTGCTGGCATACGCCTCTGTGTTTGCTGTATTCTGGCTGTGTCTCTCAGGAGAGATCTACATCCGGCTCCTGTCGGTCTGCACTTCTTTGCTTCATCCATGTTGTCTAATTGGATGACTGTATATGCATGGGCCACATGTGGGGCAGGCTCTGAATGGGTGTTCCTTCTATGTCTGTTTTAATCTTTGCCTCTCTATTTCCTGCCAAGGGTATTATTGTTCCCCCCCTTTATTTTTAAATTTTATGAATTTATTAAAAAATGATTTTTTTTGAATTTTTTTTTTATTAACTTGAGTATTTCTTATATACATTTCGAGTGTTATTCCCTTTCCCGGTTTCCGGGCAAACATCCCCCTCCCCCCTCCCCTTCCTTATGGGTGTTCCCCTCCCAACCCTCCCACCATTGCCGCCCTCCCCCCATAGACTAGTTCACTGGGGGTTCAGTCTTAGCAGGACCCAGGGCTTCCCCTTCCACTGGTGCTCTTACTAGGATATTCATTGCTACCTATGGGGTCAGACTCCAGGGTCAGTCCATGTATAGTCTTTAGGTAGTGGCTTAGTCCCTGGAAGCTCTGGTTGCTTGGCATTGTTGTACTTTTGGGGTCTCGAGCCCCTTCAAGCTCTTCCAGTTCTTTCTCTGATTCCTTCAATAGGGGACCTATTCTCAGTTCAGTGGTTTGCTGCTGGCATTCGCCTCTGTATTTGCTGTATTCTGGCTGTGTCTCTCAGGAGCGATCTACATCCGGCTCCTGTCGGTCTGCACTTCTTTGCTTCATCCATCTAGTCCAATTGGGTGGCTGTATATGTATGGGCCAAATGTGGGACAGGCTCTGAATGGGTGTTCCTTCAGTCTCTGTTTTAATCTTTGCCTCTCCCTTCCCTGCCAAGGGTATTCTTTTTCCTCATTTAAAGAAGGAGTGAAGCATTCACATTTTGATCATCCGTCTTGAGTTTCGTTTGTTCTAGGGATCTAGGGTAATTCAAGCATTTGGGCTAATAGCCACTTATCAATGAGTGCATACCATGTATGTCTTTCTGTGATTGGGTTAGTTCACTCAGGATGATATTTTCCAGTTCCAACCATTTGCCTACGAATTTCATAAACTCGTTGTTTTTGATAGCTGAGAAGTATTCCATTGTGTAGATGTACCACATTTTCTGTATCCATTCCTCTGTTGAAGGGCATCTGGGTTCTTTCCATTTTCTGGCTATTATAAATAAGGCTGCGATGAACATAGTGGAGCACGTGTCTCTTTTATATGTTGAGGCATCTTTTGGGTATATGCCCAAGAGAGGTATAGCTGGATCCTCAGGCAGTTCAATGTCCAATTTTCTGAGGAACCTCCAGACTGATTTCCAGAATGGTTTTACCAGTCTGCAATCCCACCAACAATGGAGGAGTGTTCCTCTTTCTCCACAACCTCGCCAGCATCTGCTGTCACCTGAGTTTTTGATCTTAGCCAATCGCACTGGTGTGAGGTGAAATCTCAGGGTTGTTTTGATTTGCATTTCCCTTATGACTAAAGATGTTGAACATTTCTTTAGGTGTTTCTCAGCCATTCGGCATTCCTCAGCTGTGAATTCTTTGTTTAGCTCTGAACCCCATATTTTAATAGGGTTATTTGTTTCCCTGCGGTCTAACTTCTTGAGTTCTTTGTATATTTTGGATATAAGGCCTCTATCTGTTGTAGGGTTGGTAAAGATCTTTTCCCAATCTGTTGGTTGCCGTTTTGTCCTAACCACAGTGTCCTTTGCCTTACAGAAGCTTTGCAGTTTTATGAGATCCCATTTGTCAATTCTTGATCTTAGAGCATAAGCCATTGGTGTTTTGTTCAGGAAATTTTTTCCAGTGCCCATGTGTTCCAGATGCTTCCCTAGTTTTTCTTCTATTAGTTTGAGTGTGTCTGGTTTGATGTGGAGGTCCTTGATCCACTTCGACTTAAGCTTTGTACAGGGTGATAAGCATGGATCGATCTGCATTCTTCTACATGTTGCCCTCCAGTTGAACCAGCACCATTTGCTGAAAATGCTATCTTTTTTCCATTGGATGGTTTTGGCTCCTTTGTCAAAAATCAAGTGACCATAGGTGTGTGGGTTCATTTCTGGGTCTTCAATTCTATTCCATTGGTCTATCTGTCTGTCTCTGTACCAATACCATGCAGTTTTTATCACTATTGCTCTGTAATACTGCTTGAGTTCAGGGATAGTGATTCCCCCTGAAGTCCTTTTATTGTTGAGGATAGCTTTAGCTATCCTGGGTTTTTTGTTATTCCAGATGAATTTGCAAATTGTTCTGTCTAACTCTTTGAAGAATTGGATTGGTATTTTGATGGGGATTGCATTGAATCTGTAGATTGCTTTTGGTAAAATGGCCATTTTTACTATATTAATCCTGCCAATCCATGAGCATGGGAGATCTTTCCATCTTCTGAGGTCTTCTTCAATTTCTTTCTTCAGTGTCTTGAAGTTCTTATTGTACAGATCTTTTACTTGCTTGGTTAAAGTAACACCGAGGTACTTTATATTATTTTGGTCTATTATGAAGGGTGTCGTTTCCCTAATTTCTTTCTCGGCTTGTTTCTCTTTTGTATAGAGGAAGGCAACTGATTTATTTGAGTTAATTTTATACCCAGCCACTTTGCTGAAGTTGTTTATCAGCTTTAGTAGTTCTCTGGTGGAACTTTTGGGATCACTTAAATATACTATCATATCATCTGCAAATAGTGATATTTTGACCTCTTCTTTTCCGATCTGTATCCCTTTGATCTCCTTTTGTTGTCTGATTGCTCTGGCTAGAACTTCAAGAACTATATTGAATAAGTAGGGAGAGAGTGGGCAGCCTTGTCTAGTCCCTGATTTTAGTGGGATTGCTTCAAGTTTCTCTCCATTTAGTTTAATGTTAGCAACTGGTTTGCTGTATATGGCTTTTACTATGTTTAGGTATGGGCCTTGAATTCCTATTCTTTCCAGGACTTTTATCATGAAGGGGTGTTGAATTTTGTCAAATGCTTTCTCAGCATCTAATGAAATGATCATGTGGTTCTGTTCTTTCAGTTTGTTTATATAATGGATCACGTTGATGGTTTTCCGTATATTAAACCATCCCTGCATGCCTGGGATGAAGCCTACTTGATCATGGTGGATGATTGTTTTGATGTGCTCTTGAATTCGGTTTGCCAGAATTTTATTGAGTATTTTTGCGTCGATATTCATAAGGGAAATTGGTCTGAAGTTCTCTTTCTTTGTTGGGTCTTTGTGTGGTTTAGGTATAAGAGTAATTGTAGATTCGTAGAAGGAATTCGGTAGGGCTCCATCTGTTTCAATTTTGTGGAATAGTTTGGATAATATTGGTATGAGGTCTTCTATGAAGGTTTGATAGAATTCTGCACTAAACCCATCTGGACCTGGGCTCTTTTTGGTTGGGAGACCTTTAATGACTGCTTCTATTTCCTTAGGAGTTATGGGGTTGTTTAACTGGTTTATCTGTTCCTGATTTAACTTTGATACCTGGTATCTGTCTAGGAAATTGTCCATTTCCTGAAGATTTTCAAATTTTGTTGAATATAGGTTTTTATAGTAAGATCTGATGATTTTTTGAATTTCCTCTGAATCTGTAGTTATGTCTCCCTTTTCATTTCTGATTTTGTTAATTTGGACGCACTCTCTGTGTCCTCTCGTTAGTCTGGCTAAGGGTTTATCTATCTTGTTGATTTTCTCAAAGAACCAACTTTTGGTCCTGTTGATTCTTTCTATGGTCCTTTTTGTTTCTACTTGGTTGATTTCAGCTCTGAGTTTGATTATTTCCTGCCTTCTACTCCTCCTGGGTGTATTTGCTTCTTTTTGTTCTAGAGCTTTTAGGTGTGCTGTCAAGCTGCTGACATATGCTCTTTCCTGTTTCTTTCTGCAGGCACTCAGCGCTATGAGTTTTCCTCTTAGCACAGCTTTCATTGTGTCCCATAAGTTTGAGTATGTTGTATCTTCATTTTCATTAAATTCTAAAAAGTTTTTAATTTCTTTCTTTATTTCTTCCTTGACCAGGTTATCATTGAGTAGAGCATTGTTCAATTTCCACGTATATGTGGGCATTCTTCCCTTATTGTTATTGAAGACCAGTTTTAGGCCGTGGTGGTCCGATAGCACGCATGGGATTATTTCTATCTTTCTGTACCTGTTGAGGCCCGTTTTTTGACCAATTATATGGTCAATTTTGGAGAAAGTACCATGAGGAGCTGAGAAGAAGGTATATCCTTTTGCTTTGGGATAGAATGTTCTATAAATATCCGTTAAGTCCATTTGGCTCATGACTTCTCTTAGTCTGTCGACATCACTGTTTAATTTCTGTTTCCATGATCTGTCCATTGATGAGAGTGGGGTGTTGAAATCTCCCACTATTATTGTGTGAGGTGCAATGTGTGTTTTGAGCTTTAGTAAGGTTTCTTTTACGTATGTAGGTGCCCTTGTATTTGGGGCATAGATATTTAGGATTGAGAGTTCATCTTGGTGGATTTTTCCTTTGATGAATATGAAGTGTACTTCCTTATCTTTTTTGATGACTTTTAGTTGGAAATTGATTTTATTTGATATTAGAATGGCTACTCCAGCTTGCTTCCTCTGACCATTTGCTTGGAAAGTTGTTTTCCAGCCTTTCACTCTGAGGTAGTGTCTGTCTTTGTCTCTGAGGTGTGTTTCCTGTAGGCAGCAGAATGCAGGGTCCTCGTTGCGTATCCAGTTTGTTAATCTATGTCTTTTTATTGGGGAGTTGAGACCATTGATATTGAGAGATATTAAGGAATAGTGATTATTGTTTCCCTTTATATTCATATTTGGATGTGAGGTTATGTTTGTGTGCTTTCATTCTCTTTGTTTTGTTGCCAAGACGATTAGTTTCTTGCTTCTTCTAGGGTATAGCTTGCCTCCTTATGTTGGGCTTTACCATTTATTATCCTTTGTAGTGCTGGATTTGTAGAAAGATATTGTGTAAATTTGGTTTTGTCATGGAATATCTTGGTTTCTCCATCAATGTTAATTGAGAGTTTTGCTGGATACAGTAACCTGGGCTGGCATTTGTGTTCTCTTAGGGTCTGTATGACATCAGTCCAGGATCTTCTGGCCTTCATAGTTTCTGGCGAGAAGTCTGGTGTGATTCTGATAGGTCTCCCTTTATATGTTACTTGACCTTTTTCCCTTACTGCTTTTAATATTCTTTCTTTATTTTGTGCGTTTGGTGTTTTGACAATTATGTGACGGGAGGTGTTTCTTTTCTGGTCCAATCTATTTGGAGTTCTGTAGGCTTCTTGTATGCCTATGGGTATCTCTTTTTTTAGGTTAGGGAAGTTTTCTTCTATGATTTTGTTGAAGATATTTACTGGTCCTTTGAGCTGGGAGTCTTCACTCTCTTCTATACCTATTATCCTTAGGTTTGATCTTCTCATTGAGTCCTGGATTTCCTGTATGTTTTGGACCAGTAGCTTTTTCCGCTTTACATTATCTTTGACAGTTGAGTCAATGATTTCTATGGAATCTTCTGCTCCTGAGATTCTCTCTTCCATCTCTTGTATTCTGTTGGTGAAGCTTGTATCTACAGCTCCTTGTCTCTTCTTTTGGTTTTCTATATCCAGGGTTGTTTCCATGTGTTCTTTCTTGATTGCTTCTATTTCCATTTTTAATTCCTTCATCTGTTTGATTGTGTTTTCCTGGAATTCTTTCAGGGATTTTTGCCATTCCTCTCTGTAGGCCTCTACTTGTTTATTAATGATTTCCTGTGTTTCCCTAAGTGTGTTCATGTCTTTCTTGAAGTCCTCCAGCATCATGATCAAATATGATTTTGAAACTAGATCTTGCTTTTCTGGTGTGTTTGGATATTCCATGTTTGTTTTGGCGGGAGAATTGGGCTCCGATGATGGCATGCAGTCTTGGTTTCTGTTGCTTGGGTTCCTGCGCTTGCCTCTCGCCATCAGATTATCTCTAGTGTTACTTTGTTCTGCTATTTCTGACAGTGGCTAGACTGACCTATAAGCCTGTGTGTCAGGAGTGCTGTAGACCTGTTTTCCTCTCTTTCAGTCAGTTATGGGGACAGTGTGTTCTGCTTTCCGGCGTGTAGTTTTTCCTCTCTACAGGTCTTCAGCTGTTCCTGTGGGCCTGTGTCTTGAGTTCACCAGGCAGCTTTCTTGCAGCAGAAAATTTGGTCTTACCTGTGGTCCCGAAGCTCAGGTTCGCTCGTGGGGTGCTGCCCAGGGGCTCTCTGCAGCGGCAGCAACCAGGAAGACCTGTGCCGCCCCTTCCGGGAGCTTCAGTGCACCAGGGTTCCAGATGGTCTTTGGCTTTTTCCTCTGGCGTCCGAGATGTGTGTGCAGGGAGCAGTCTCTTCTGGTTTCCCAGGCTTGTCTGCCTCTCTGAAGGTTTAGCTCTCCCTCCCACGGGATTTGGGTGCAGAGAACTGTTTATCCGGTCTGTTTCTTTCAGGTTCCGGGGTGTCTCAGGCGCAGAAGTCCTGCCGCTCCTGGGCCCTCCCCCACAGGAGCCCAGATGCCTTATACAGTTTCCTCTTGGGCCAGGGATGTGGGCAGGGGTGAGCAGTGTTGGTGGTCTCTTCCGCTCTGCAGCCTCAGGAGTGCCCACCTGACCAGGCCATTGGGTCTCTCTCTCACCGGGTCTGGGAGCAGAGAGCTGCTGCGGGCCGGGATCCGCGGGTGTCTAAAAAATGATTTTTATTACAACATGTAGAGAATATACAAGCTTTTATGTACTTCTGAATTTATTTTTTTCATTTTTTCACTTTTTTCCATCTTTATTAAATTGGGTGTTTCTTTTTTTTTTTCTTTTTTCTTTTTTTTTTATTAACTTGAGTATTTCTATTGTTCCCCTTTTAAAGAAGGAGTGACGCATTCACATTTTGATCATCCGTCTTGAGTTTCATTTGTTCAAGGCATCTAGGGTAATTCAAGCATTTGGGCTAATAGCCATTTATCAATGAGTGCATACCATGTGTGTTTTTCTGTGATTGGGTTAGCTCACTCAGGATGATATTTTCCAGTTCCAACCATTTGTCTACAAATTTCATAAAGTCATTGTTTTTGATAGCTGAGTAATATTAGATTGTGTAGATGTACCACATTTTCTGTATCCATTCCTCTGTTGAAGGGCATCTGGGTTCTTTCCAGCTTCTGGCTATTATAAATAAGGCTGCGATGAACATAGTGGAAAATGTGTCTTTTTTATATGTTTGGGCATCTTTTGGGTATATGCCCAAGAGAGGTATAGCTGGATCCTCAGGCAGTTCAATGTCCAATTTTCTGAGGAACCTCCAGACTGATTTCCAGAATGGTTGTACCAGTCTGCATTCCCACCAACAATGGAGGAGTGTTCCTCTTTCTCCACATCCTCGCCAGCATCTGCTGTCACCTGAGTTTTTGATCTTAGCCATTCTCACTGGTGTGAGGTGAAATCTCAGGGTTGTTTTGATTTGCATTTCCCTTATGACTAAAGATGTTGAACATTTCTTTAGGTGTTTCTCAGCCATTCGGCATTCCTCAGCTGTGAATTCTTTGTTTAGCTCTGAATCCCATTTTTTAATGGGGTTATTTGTCTCCCTGCGGTCTAACTTCATGAGTTCTTTGTATATTTTGGATATAAGGCTTCTATCTGTTGTAGGACTGGTAAAGATCTTTTCCCAATCTGTTGTTTGCTGTTTTGTCCTAACCATAGTGTCCTTTGTCTTACAGAAGCTTTGCAGTTTTATGAGATCCCATTTGTCGATTCTTGATCTTAGAGCATAAGCCATTGGTGTTTTGTTCAGGAAATTTTTTCCAGTGCCCATGTGTTCCAGATGCTTCCCTAGTTTTTCTTGTATTAGTTTGAGTGTATCTGGTTTGATGTGGAGGTCCTTGATCCACTTGGACTTAAGCTTTGTACAGGGTGATAAGCATGGATCGATCTGCATTCTTCTACATGTTGACCTCCAGTTGAACCAGCACCATTTGCTGAAAATGCTGTCTTTTTTCCATTGGATGGTTTTGGCTCCTTTGTCAAAAATCAAGTGCCCTTAGGTGTGTGGGTTCATTTCTGGGTCTTCAATTCTGTTCCATTGGTCTATCTGTCTGTCTCTGTACCAATACCATGCAGTTTTTATCACTATTGCTCTGTAATACTGCTTGAGTTCAGGGATAGTGATTCCCCCTGAAGTCATTTTATTGTTAAGGATAGTTTTAGCTATCCTGGGTTTTTTGTTATTCCAGATGAATTTGCAAATTGTTCTGTCTAACTCTCTGAAGAATTGGATTGGAATTTTGATGGGGATTGCATTGAATCTGTAGATCGCTTTTGGTAAAATGGCCATTTTTACTATATTAATCCTGCCAATTCATGAACATGGAGATCTTTCCATCTTCTGAGGTCTTCAATTTCTTTCTTCAGAGTCTTGAATTTCTTATCGTACAAATCTTTTACTTGCTTGGTTAAAGTCACACCGAGGTACTTTATATTATTTGGGTCTATTATGAAGGGTGTCGTTTCCCTAATTTCTTTCTCAGCTTGTTTCTCTTTTGTGTAGAGGAAGGCTACTGATTTATTTGAGTTAATTTTATACCCAGCCACTTTGCTGAAGTTATTTATCAGCTTTAGTAGTTCTTTGGTGGAACTTTTGGGATCACTTAAATATACTATCATATCATCTGCAAATAGTGATATTTTGACTATTTTTTCTGATCTGTATCCCCTTGACCTCCTTTTGTTGTCTGATTGCTCTGGCTAGAACTTCAAGAAGTATATTGACTAAGTATCGAGAGAGTGGGCAGCCTTGTCTAGTCCCTGATTTTAGTGGGATTGCTTCAAGTTTCTCTCAATTTAGTTTAACGTTAGCAACTGGTTTGCTGTATATGGCTTTTACTATGTTTAAATATGGGCCTTGAATTCCTATTCTTTCCAGGACTTTTATCATGAAGGGGTATTGAATTTTGTCAAATGCTTTCTCAGCATCTAATGAAATGATCATGTGGTTTTGTTCTTTCAGTTTGTTTATATAATGGATGACGTTGATGGTTTTCCATATATTAAACCATCCCTGCATGCCTGGTATTGATCATGGTGGATGATTGTTTTGATGTGCTCTTGGATTGGGTTTGCCAGAATTTTATTGAGTATTTTTGCATCGATATTCATAAGGGAAATTGGTCTGAAGTTCTCTTTCTTTGTTGGGTCTTTGTGTGGTTTAGGTATAAGAGTAATTGTGGCTTCATAGGAGGAATTCGGTAGTGCTCCATCTGTTTCAATATTGTGGAATAGTTTGGATAATATTGGTATGAGGTCTTCTATGAAGGTCTGATAGAATTCTGCATTAAACCCATCTGGACCTGGGCTCTTTTTGGTTGGGATACCTTTAATGACTGCTTCTATTTCCTTAGGCGTTATGGGGTTGTTTAACTGGTTTATCTGTTCCTGATTTAACTTCGGTACCTGGTATCTGTCTAGGAAATTGTCCATTTCCTGCAGATTTTCACGTTTTGTTGAATATAGGCTTTTATAGTAAGATCTGACGATTTTTTCAATTTCCTCTGAGTCTGTATTTATGTCTTCCTTTTCATTTCTGATTTTGTTAATTTGGACACACTGTGTCCTCTGGTTAGTCTGGCTAAGGGTTTATCTATCTTGTTTATTTTCTCAAAGAACCAACTTTTGGTTCTGTTGATTCTTTCTATGGTCCTTTTTGTTTCTACTTGGTTGATTTCAGCTCAGAGTTTGATTATTTCCTGCCTTCTACTCCTCCTGGGTGTATTTGCTTCTTTTTGTTCTAGAGCTTTTAGGTGTGCTGTCAAGCTGCTGACATATGCTCTTTCCTGTTTCTTTCTGCAGGCACTCAGCGCTATGAGTTTTCCTCTTAGCACAGATTTCATTGTGTCCTATAAGTTTGGGTATGTTGTACCTTCATTTTCATTAAATTCTAAAAAGTCTTTAATTTCTTTCTTTATTTCTTCTTTGACCAAGTTATCATTGAGTAGAACATTGTTCAATTTCCACGTATATGTAGGCATTCTTCCCTTATTTTTATTGAAGACCAGCTCTAGGCCGTGGTGGTCCGATAGCACGCATGGGATTATTTCTATCTTTCTGTACCTATTGAGGCCCATTTCTTGACCAATTATATGGTCAATTTTGGAGAAAGTACCATGAGGAGCTGAGAAGAAGGTATATCCTTTTGCTTTAGGATAGAATGTTCTATAAATATCTGTTAAGTCCATTTTGTTCATGACTTCTCTTAGTCTGTCTACGTCTCTGTTTAATTTCTGTTTCCATGATCTGTCCATTGATGAGAGTGGGGTGTTGAAATCTCCCACTATTATTGTGTGAGGTGCAATGTGTGTTTTGAGCTTTAGTAAGGTTTCTTTTACGTATGTAGGTGCCCTTGTATTTGGGGCATAGATATTTAGGATTGAGAGTTCATCTTGGTGGATTTTTCCTTTGATGAATATGAAGTGTCCTTCCTTATCTTTTTTGATGACTTTTCGTTGAAAATTGATTTTATTTGATATTAGAATGGCTACTCCAGCTTGCTTCTTCTGACCATTGGCTTGGAAAGTTTTTTTCCAGCCTTTCACTCTGAGGTAGTGTCTGTCTTTGTCTCTGAGGTGTGTTTCCTGTAGGCAGCAGAATGCAGGGTCCTCACTGTCTATGCAGTTTGTTAATCTATGTCTTTTTATTGGGGAGTTGAGGCCATTGATGTTGAGAGATATTAAGGAATAGTGATTTTTGCTTCCTGTTATATTAATATTTGGATGTGAGGTTATGTTTGTGTGCTTTTCTTCTGTTTTGTTGCCAAGACGATTAGTTTCTTGCTTCTTGTAGGGTATAGCTTGCCTCCTTATGTTGGGCTTTACCATTTATTATCCTTTGTAGTGCTGGATTTGTAGAAAGATATTGTGTAAATTTGGTTTTGTCATGGAATATCTTGGTTTCTCCATCTATGTTAATTGAGAGTTTTGCAGGATACAGTAACCTGGGCTGGCATTTGTGTTCTCTTAGGGTCTGTATGACATCTGTCCAGGATCTTCTGGCTTTCATATTTCTGGCGAAAAGTCTGGTGTGATTCTGATAGGTCTGCCTTTATATGTTACTTGACCTTTTTCCCTTACTGCTTTTAATATTCTTTCTTTATTTTGTGTGTTTGGCGTTTTGACTATTATGTGACGGGAGGTGTTTCTTTTCTGGTCCAATCTATTTGGAGTTCTGTAGGCTTCTTGTATGCCTATGGGTATCTCTTTTTTTAGGTTAGGGAAGTTTTCTTCTATGATTTTGTTGAAGATATTTACTGGTCCTTTGAGCTGGGAGTCTTCACTCTCTTCTATACCTATTATCCTTAGGTTTGATCTTCTTATTGAGCCCTGGATTTCCTGTATGTTTTGGACCAGTAGCTTTTTCAGCTTTACATTATCTTTGACAGTTGAGTCAATGATTTCTATGGAATCTTCTGCTCCTGAGATTCTCTCTTCCATCTCTTGTATTCTGTTGGTGAAGCTCGTATCTACAGCTCCTTGTCTCTTCTTTTGGTTTTCTATATCCAGGGTTGTTTCCACGTGTTCTTTCTTGATTTCTTCTATTTCCATTTTTAATTCCTTCAACTGTTTGATTGTGTTTTCCTGGAATTCTTTCAGGGATTTTTGTGATTCCTCTCTGTAGGCTTCTACTTGTTTATTAATGTTTTCCTGTGTTTCTCTAAGGGAGTTCTTCATGTCTTTCTTGAAGTCCTCTAGCATATTGATCAAATATGATTTCGAAACTATATCTTGCTTTTCTGGTGTGTTTGGATATTCCATGTTTGTTTTGGTGGGAGAATTGGGCTCCGATGATGCCATGTAGTCTTGGTTTCTGTTGCTTGGGTTCCAGCGCTTCCCTATCGCCATCAGATTATCTCTAGTGTTCCCTTGTTCTGCTATTTCTGACAGTGGCTAGACTGTCCTATAAGCCTGTGTGTCAGGAGTGTTGTAGACCTGTTTTCCTGTTTTCTTTCAGCCAGTTATGGGGACAGAGTGTTCTGCTTTCGGGCGGGTAGTTTTTCCTATCTACAGGTCCTCAGCTGTGCCTGTGGGCCTGTGTCTGGAGGCGTGTCTGCCTCTCTGAAGGTTTAGCTCTCCCTCCCACAGGATTTGGGTGCAGAGAACTGTTTATCCGGTCAGGCCCTTCAGGTTCTGGCGGTGTCTCAGACACAGTGTTCCTGCTGCACCAATGTCCAATTTTCTAAGGAACCTCCAGAGTGATTTCCAGAGTGTTTGTACCCATTTGCAATCCCACCAGTAATGGAGGAGTGTTCCTCTTTCTCCACATCCTTGCCAGCATCTGCTGTCACCTGAGTTTTTTTATCTTAGCCATTCTGACTGGTGTGAGGTAGAATCTCAGAGTTGTTTTGATTTGTATTTGATGACTAAGGATGTTGAACATTTTTTAGGTGCTTTTTGGCCATTCAATAATCCTTAGCTGAGAATGAGTAGTTTAGGTCTATACCCCATTTTTTTTATTAACTTGAGTATTTCTTATTTACATTTCGATTGTTAATCCCCTTCCTGGTTTTCGGGTCAACATCCCCCTCCCCCTCCCCCTCCCCTTCTATATGGGTTTCCCCTCCACATCCTCCCCCTTGTACCACCCTCCCCCCAACAATCACATTCACTGGGGGTTCAGTCTTGGGAGGACAAGGGGTTCCCCTTCCACTGGTGCTCTTACTAGGATATTTACTGCTACCTATGAGGTCAGAGTCCAGGGTTAGTCCATGTATAGTCTTTGGGTAGTGGCTTAGTCCCTGGAAGCTCTGGTTGGTGGGCATTGTTGTTCATATGGGGTCTTGAGCCCCTTCAAGCTCTTCCAGTCCTTTCTCTGAATCCTTCAACGGGGGTCCCGTTCTCAGTTCAGTGGATTGCTGCTGGCATTCGCCTATGTATCTGCTGTATTCTGGCTGTGTCTCTCAGGAGAGATCTACATCTGGGTCCTGTCGGTCTGCACTTCTTTGCTTCATCTATCTTATCTAGTTTGCTGGCTGTATATGTATGGGCCACATGTGGGGCAGGCTCTGAATGGGTGTTCCCTCTGCCTCTGTTCTAAACTTTGCCCCCCTATTCCCTGCCAAGGGTATTCTTGTTCCCCTTTTAAAGAAGGAGTGAAGCATTCGCATTTTGATCATCCTTCTTGAGTTTCATGTGTTCTCTGTATCTATGGTAATTCAAGCATTTGGGCTAATAGCCACTTATCAATGAGTGCATACCATGTGTGTTTTTCTGTGATTGTGTTAGCTCACTCAGGATGATATTTTCCAGTTCCATCCACTTGCCTATGAATTTCATAAAGTCATTGTTTTTGATAGCTGAGTAATATTCCACTGTGTAGATGTACCACATTTTCTGTATCCATTCCTCTGTTGAAGGGCATCTGGGTTCTGTCCAGCTTCTGGCTATTATAAATTAGGCTGCTATGAACATAGTGGAGCATGTGTCTTTTTTATATGTCGGGGAATCTTTTGGGTATATGCCCAAGAGAGGTATAGCTGGGTCATCAGGTAGTGCAATGTCCAATTTTCTGAGGAACCTCCAGACTGATTTCCAGAATGGTTGTACCAGTCTGCAATCCCACCAAAAATGGAGGAGTGTTCCTCTTTCTCCACATCCTCGCCAGCATTTGCTTTCCCCTGAGTTTTTTGATCTTAGCCATTCTCACTGGTGTGAGGTGAAATCTCAGGGTTGTTTTGATTTGCATTTCCCTTATGATTAAAGATGTTGAACATTTTTAAGATGATTCTCAGCCATTCAGCATGCCTCAACCGTGAATTCTTTGTTTACCTCTGAACCCCATTTTTAAATAGGGTTATTTGTCTCCCTGCAGTCTAACTTCATGACTTCTTTGAATATTTTGGATATGAGTCCCCTATCAGTTGTAGGATTGGTAAAGACCTTTTCCGAAACTGTTGGTTGCCGTTTTGTCCTAACAACAGTATCATTTGCCTTACAGAAGCTTTTTAGTTTTATGAGATCCCATTTGTTGATTCTTGATCTTAGAGCATAAGCCATTGGTGTTTTGTTCAGGAAATTTTCTCCATTGCCCATGTGTTCTAGATGCTTCCCCACTTTTTCTTCTACTAGGTTGAGTGTATCTGGTTTGATGTGGAGGGCCTTGATCCACTTGGAATTAAGCTTTGTACAGGGTGATAAGCATGGATCGATCTGCATTCTTTTACATGCTGACCTCCAGTTGAACCAGCACCATTTGCTGAAAATGCTATCTTTTTTCCATTGGATGGTTTTGGCTCCTTTCTCAAATATCAACTGACCATAGGTGTGTGGGTTCATTTCTGGGTCTTCAATTCTGTTCCATTGGTCTATCTGTCTGTCTCTGTACCAATACCATGCAGTTTTTATCACTATTGCTCTGTAATACTGCTTGAGTTCAGGGATAGAGATTCCCCTGGAATTCCTTTTATTGTTGAGGAGAATTTTAACTATCCTGGGTTTTTGTTATTCCAGATGAATTTGCAAATTGTTCTGTCTAACTCTCTGAAGAATTGGATTGGAATTTTGATGGGGATTGCATTGAATCTGTTGATTGCTTTTGGTGAAATGGCCATTTTTTTTATTATTAACTTGAGTATTTCTTATATACATTTCAAGTGTTATTCCCTTTCCCGGTTTCCAGGCAAACATCCCCCTCCCCCCTCCCCTTCCTTATAGGTGTTCCCCTCCCCACCCTCCCCCCATTGCCGCCCTCCCCCCAACAGTCTAGTTCACTGGGGGTTCAGTCTTAGCAGGACCCAGGGCTTCCCCTTCAACTGGTGCTCTTAGTAGGATATTCATTGCTATCTATGAGGTCAGAGTCCAGGGTCAGTCCATGTATAGTCTTTAGGTAGTGGCTTAGTCCCTGGAAGCTCTGGTTGCTTGGCATTGTTGTACATATGGGGTCTGGAGCCCCTTCAAGCTCTTCCAGTTCTTTCTCTGATTCCTTCAACGGGGGTCCTATTCTCAGTTCATTAGTTTGCTGCTGGCATTTGCCTCTGTATTTGCTGTATTCTGGCTGTATCTCTCAGGAGCGATCTACATCCGGCTCCTGTCGGTCTGCACTTCTTTGCTTCATCCATCTTGTCTAATTGGGTGGCTGTATATGTACGGGCCACATGTGGGGCAGGCTCTGAATGGGTGTTCCTTCAGTCTCTGTTTTAATCTTTGCCTCTCTTCCCTGCCAAGGGTATTCTTGTTCCCCTTTTAAAGAAGGAGTGAAGCATTCACATTTTGATCATCTGTCTTGAGTTTCATTTGTTCTAGGCATCTAGGGTAATTCAAGCATTTGGGCTAATAGCCACTTATCAATGAGTGCATACCATGTATGTCTTTCTGTGATTGGGTTAGCTCACTCAGGATGATATTTTCCAGTTCCAACCATTTGCCTATGAATTTCATAAAGTCATTGTTTTTGATAGCTGAGTAATATTCCATTGTGTAGATGGACTACATTTTCTGTATCCATTCCTTTGTTGAAGGGCATCTGGATTCTTTCCAGCTTCTGGCTATTATAAATAAGGCTGTGATGAACATAGTGGGGCACGTGTCTTTTTTTTATGTTGGGGAATCTTTTGGGTATATGCCCAAGAGAGGTATAGCTGGATCCTCAGGCAGTTCAACGTCCAATTTTCTGAGGAACCTCCAGACTGATTTCCAGAATGGTTGTACCAGTCTGCAATCCCACCAACAATGGAGGAGTGTTCCTCTTTCTCCGCATCCTCGCCAGCATTTGCTGTCACGTGAGTGTTTGATCTTAGCCATTCTCACTGGTGTGAGGTGAAATCTCAGGGTTGTTTTGATTTGCATTTCCTTTATGACTAAAGATGTTGAACATTTCTTTAGGTGCTTCTCAGTCATTCGGCATTCCTCAGCTGTGAATTCTTTGTTTAGCTCTGAACCCCATTTTTAATAGGGTTATTTGTCTCCCTGTGGTCTAACTTCTTGAGTTCTTTGTATATTTTAGATATAAGGCCTCTATCTGTTGTAGGATTGGTAAAGATCTTTTCCCAATCTGTTGGTTGCCGTTTTGTCCTAACCAGTGTCCTTTGCCTTACAGAAACTTTGCAGTTTTATGAGATCCCATTTGTCGATTCTTGATCTTAGAGCATAAGCCATTGGTGTTTTGCTCAGAAAATTTTTTCCAGTCCCCATGTGTTCCAGATGCTTCCCAATTTTTCTTCTATTAGTTTGAGTGTGTCTGGTTTGATGTGGAGGTCCTTGATCCACTTGGACTTAAGCTTTGTACAGGGTGATAAGCATGGATCGATCTGCATTCTTCTACATGTTGACCTCCAATTTAACCAGCACCATTTGCTGAAAATGCTATCTTTTTTCCATTGGATGGTTTTGGCTCCTTTGTCAAAAATCAAGTGACCATAGGTGTGTGGATTCATTTCTGGGTCTTCAATTCTTCAGTTCTTATTGTACAAATCTTTTACTTGCTTGGTTAAAGTCACACCGAGGTACTTTATATTATTTGGCTCTATTATGAAGGGTGTAGTTTCCCTAATTTTACATTATTTGCAAGTATTATGAAGGACGTTGTTTTTCTAATTTCTTTCTCAGCCTGTTTATCTTTTGTGTAGAGGAAGGCTACTGATTAGTTTGAGTTAATTTTATACCCATCTACTTTGCTGAAATTGTTTTTCAGGCTTAGTAGTTCTGTGGTTGAACTTTTGGGGTCACTGAAGTATACAATCATATCATCTGGAAATAGTGATATTTTGACTTCTTTTCCAGTTTGTATCCGTTTTACCTCCTTTCACTGTCTGACTGCTCTGACTAGGACTTCAAGAACTATACTGAATACGTAGGGAGAGAGTGGGCAGCCATGTTTAGTCCCTGGTTTTAGTGGGATCGCTTCAAGTTTCTCTCCATTCAGTTTAATGTTAGCTACTGGTTTGCTGTATATGGCTTTTACTATGTTTAGGTATGGGCCTTGAGTTCCTATTCTTTCCAGGAATTTTTATCATGAAGGGGTGTTGAATTTTGTCAAATGCTTTCTCAGCATCTAATGAAGTGATCATATGGTTTTTATCTTTGAGTTTGTTTATATAGTGGATTACAATGATGATTTTCTGTATATTGAACCAACCCTGCAGACCTGGGAGAAGCCTACTTGATCATGATGGATGATTGTTTTGATGTGTTCTTGGATTCAGTTTGCCAGAATTTTATTGAGTAATTTTGTGTCAATACTCATAAGGGAAATTGTTCTGAAGCTCTCTTATTTTATTGGGTCTTTGTGTGTTTTAGGTATAAGAGTAATTGTGGTTTCATAGAAGGAATTTGGTAGTGCTCCATCTGTTTCAACTTTGTGGAATATTTTGGACAGTATTGGTATGGGGTCTTCTATGAAGGCTTGATAGAATTCTGGACTAAACCTACTTAGTTGTGGGCTCTTTTTGGTTGGGAGATTTTAATGACTGCTTCTATTGCTTTAGGAGTTATGGGGCTTTTTAAATGCTTTATCTGTTCCTTATTTAACTTTGGTACCTGGATTTGTCTAGAAAATTGTCCATTTTCTCTACATTTTCAAGGCTTGTTGAATATAGGCTTTTGTAGTAGGATCTGATGATTTTTTGAATTTCCTCTGGCTCTGTTGTTATTTCTCCCTTTTCATTTCTGATTTTGTTAATTTGGACACACTGTCTGTGTCCTCTGGTTAGTCTGGCTAAGGGTTTATATATCTTGTTGATTTTCTCAAAGAACCAACTTTTGGTTCTGTTGAGTCTTTGTATAGTCCTTTGTGTTTCTACTTGGTGGATTTCAGCTCTAAGTTTGATTATTTCATGCCTTCTGCTCCTCCTGGGTGTCCTTGTTTGTTTTTGTCCTAGAGCTTTTAGGTGTGTTTTCAAGCCGGTGACATATGCTCTCTCCTGTTTCTTTCTGCAGGCACTCAGCGCTATGAGTTTTTCTCTTAGCACAGTTTTCATTGTGTCCCATAAGATTGGGTATGTTGTACCTTCATTTTCATTAAATTCTAAGAAGCCTTTAATTTCTATATTTCTTCCTTGACCAAATTATAATTGAGTAGAGCATTGTTCAACTTCGATGTATATGTGGGCATTCTTTCGTTATTGTTGCTATTGAAGACCAGCCTTAGTCTGTGGTGGTCTGATAGGATGCATGGGATTATTTCTATCTTTCTGTAACTGTTGAGGCATATTTTGTGACTGATCATATGGTCAATTTTTGAGAAGGTACCTTGAGGTGCTGAGAAGAAGGTATATCCTTTTGTTTTAGGATAGAATGTTCTATAAATATCTGTTAAGTCCATTTGTTTCAAAACTTCTGTTAGTCTGTCTATGTCTCTGTTTAATTTCTGTCTCCATGATCTGTCCATTGATGAGAGTGGGATGTTGAAATCTCCTACTACTATTGTGTGAGGTAAAATGTGTGCTTTGAGCTTTAATAAGGTTTCTTTTATGTATGTAGGTGCCCTTGTATTTGGAGCATAGATATTTAGGAGTGAGAGTTCATTCTGGTTGATTTTTTCCTTTGATGAATAAGATGTGTCCTTCCTTATCTTTTTTGATGACTTTTGGTTGAAAGTCGATTTTATTCGATATTAGAATGGCTACTCCAGCTTGCTTCTTCAGACCATTTGATTGGAAAATTGTTTTCCAGCCTTTTACTCTGAGGTAGAATCTGTCTTTGTTTCTGAGATGTGTTTCCTGTAGGCAGCAAAATGCTGGGTCCTCATCATGTGTCCAGTTTGTTAATCTGTGTCTTTTTATTGGGGAATTGAGTCCATTGATGTTGAGAGATTTTAAGGAATAGTGATGATTGTTGCTTCCTCTTATTTTCCTATTTGAAGGTGGATTATGTTTGTGTGCTTCTCTTCTTTTACTTTTCTTGCAAAAAGATTAGTTTCTTGCTTTTTCTAGGGTGTAGCTTGCCTCTTTTTGTTGGGCTTTGCTATTTATTATCCTTTGCAGGGCTGGATTTGTAGAAAGATGTTGTTTAAATTTGGTTTTGTCGTGGAATATCTTGGTTTCTCCATCTATGTTAATTGAGAGTTTTGCTGGGTACAGTAACCTGGACTGGCATTTGTGTTCTTTTAGGGTCTGTATGACATCTGTCCAGGATCTTCTGGCTTTCATAGTCTCTGGTGAGAATCTTGTGTAATTCTGATAGTTCTGCCTTTGTATGTTACTTGACCTTCTTCCCTTACTGCTTTTAATATTCTTTCTTTGTTTTGTGCATTTGTTGTTTTAACCATTATGTGATGGGAGGAATTTCTTTTCTGGTCCAATCTATTTGGAGTTCTGTAGGCTTCTTGTATGCCTATGGGTATCTCTTTCTTTAGGTTAGGAAAGTTTTCTTCCATAATATTCTTGAAGATGTTTACTCACCCTTTAATTTTGGAGTCTTCGTCCTCTTCTATACCTACTATCCTTAGGTTTGACCTTTTCATTGTGTCCCGGATTTCCTGGATTTTTTGTGCTAGGAGCTTTTTGCATTTTACATTATCTTTCATGGTTGTGTCAATATTTTCTATGGTATCTTCTGCCCCTGGAATCTCTCTTCTATCTCTTATATTCTGTTGATGATGCTTGCATCAATGACTTCTTATCTCCTTCCTAGGTTTTCTATCTCTAGGCTTGTTTCCCTTTGTGCTTTCTTTATTGTTTCTATTTCCGTTTTTAAATCCTGGATGGTTTTCTTCAATTCCTTAACCTGTTTGGTTGTGTTTTCTTGTAATTCTTTAAGGGATTCTTGTGTTCCCTCTTTAAGAACGTCTACTTGTTTACCTGTGTTGTTCTGTATTTCTTTAAGGGAGTTATTCATGGCTTTCTTAAAGTCCTCTATCATCATTCAATGTGATATTAAATCCAAATCTTGCTTTTCCAGTGTGTTTGGATATCCAGTATTTGTTTTGGTGGGAGAACTGGGCTTTGCTCAGGCCAAATATTCTTGGTCTCATTTGCTTGGGTTCCTGCGCTTGCCTCTCACTATCTCTCTGGTGATAGTTTGTCTTTCTGTTTCTGACAGTGGCTTGACCTTCCTGTAAGCCTGTGTGTCAGCACTCCTGTAGACCTATTTTTTTTTTCAGCCAGATCTAGGAACAGATAATTGCTCCTGGGTTTGCATGACCTAAAGCCTCCAGGCGTGTCGCTTGGAGCTGCAACATTGGTCTTACCTCTGCTCTCAGGTATGTCAGAGCTCCAGGTGACCGGCAGAAACCAGAAGGTTCCTGTCCCTGACTGCTCCTAGTTTCTTCTATCCAGAGGACCCTAAGCAGGTTCCTCTTGGGGCAGAAATGTGAGCAGAAGTGGAAGTATTCCCTGATCTCTCAGGATTGTGTGCACTTCTGAGAGTCCAGCTCTCTCCCTGAAGGGATTTGGATACCTCCACAGTGGTGTAAATTTATCAAATGCTGTAGAAAGCAAAACGAATTTTAATTATTCTAAACTTATATGGCCACAAGATGGCACCAGAAACTCAACAAACAGCAGAAACAGGTATCCAATGTTCATATAGTGTTCTTGCAGTTTTCCATGTGATCGAATCAGAGAACCAGCACATACAGTACAAGCAAAATATTTCAATGCTTCATTTCCATAACACATTCTTCTACCAGTACACAAGAAGACAGAATAAGTAGAAAATAAGCAAGAAATTATTTTAAATATTTATATCCATAAAGAATTATTCTACCAGTTAGAAAACAACTATGTCAAGTTCAGTGTGGTGTGTCATGACTTTAATCCCAACATTCTGGAAGCAGATGCATGCAGAGCTCTGTGAGTTCGAGGCTAGCCTGGTCTACAAAGCAAGTTCCAGGACATCTATGGGTACATAGAGAAACCCTGTCTCAGAAAACGAAGAGGGAGAGGGGGCAGGGAAGGAGGAAAGGGAGGAAGGGAGAGAAAGAGAGAGAGAGAGAGAGAGAGAGAGAGAGAGAGAGAACAGAAAGAGAGAAAGAAAAAGAAAACAACTATTTCTAACAGGCTTCCACCTAAACCCCAAACACTGAACAACTACTTTCCTCTCAGCAGCCCATGGAAATTTCTCCAAAATAAGCCATGAATTAGGATGCAAAACAAGTCTCAACAAATTTAGGAAAATTGAAATAATATCCTGAATGCTTTTAGGGCACAGTGGAGTAAAACTTGATATCAGCAAGAAGAGACTATATAAACTCATGGAAACCCAAACAACACACTATAGAATGGAAAAGTCAAGAGAGAAATCAGGAAAGAAAATTTAAAATTCTTAGAATTTAATAAAAATGAAAATGAAAACACAACTTACATAAATCTACAAGCACAATAAAAGTAATTATAAGAGGAAAGATTACAGCACTGTGGTCCCTTTGCAAGAAAATCTGAAAAATCTCAAGGCTAAAATTAATTTGCAAGAACTACTCAGGCAATTCAAAGAATCATAGACATGATTTTAAAGTCTATATTCAGGTGTGGTGCCACACACCTTTAACCCTTGCATTCTGGAGACAGGCTGGGGCAGAGGGGCAGAGGGGCAGAGGGGCAGAGGGGCAGAGGGGCAGAGGGGCAGAGGGGCAGAGGGGCAGAGGGGCAGAGGGGCAGAGGGGCAGAGGGGCAGAGGGGCAGAGGGGCAGAGGGGCAGAGGGGCAGAGGCAGAAGCAGGCAGATATTTGTGAGTTTGCGACCAGCTGGATCTATGTTGTGAGTTATAGAACAGCCAGACCGTGTCTCAGCAAAACAAAATTAAGTAATTCTATTGACTAGAAATTGGAAGGAAAATGGATAAAATTCCGGATGTATTCACACCAGTCAGAATGGCTAAGATCAAAAACTCAGGTAACGGTAGATGCTGGTAAGGATGTGGAGAACACTCTTTCCATTGTTGGTGGGATTGCAAGCTGGTACAGCCACTTTGGAGTGAGTCTGGAGGATCCTCAAAAAATTGGACATTGTACTACATGAGAACCCAGCTATACCTCTCCTGGGCATATATCCAAATGATGCTCCAACATATAAAAAGGACCCATGCTCCACTATGTTCACAGGAGCCTTATTTATAATAGCTAGAAGCTAGAAAGAACCCAGATGCCCTTCAACAGAGGAATGGATACAGAAAATGTGGTACATATACACAATTGAATACTATTCAGCTATCAAAACCAATGGCTTCATGAAATTCATAGTCAAATGGATGGAACTAGAAAATATCTTGAGTGAGGTAACCCAATCACAGAAAAACACACATGGTATGCACTCATTGATAAGTGGATATTAGGAAAAAATCTCCTACTTTGATACCTACAATACAACTCACAGACTATGTGAAGCTCAAGAAGGAGGAAGACCAAAGTGTGGATGCTTCAGTCCTACTTAGAAAGGGGAACAAAATAATCAAGGGAGGTAGAGGAAGGGAAGGATCTGGGAGGGAGAAAGAAAGGGAGGGCTGGATCTGGTGTGGAAGGAGAGAGTGTAGCAGTGGGGGATGGGGAACTGGGGGTAGCCACCAGAAAGTTTCAGATGCCAGGAAAGCAAGAGGCTCCCAGGACCCAATGGGGATGTCATTAGCTGAAATACCCAACAAAGGGGAGAGACTAATCGTCTTGGCAACAAAACAAAGAGAAGAAAAGCACACAAACATAATCTCACATCCAAATACAAATATAACAGGAAGCAACAATCACTATTCCTTAATATCTCTCAACATCAATAGACTCAACTACCCAATAAAAAGACATAGATTAACAAACTGCATAGGCAGTGAGGACCCTGCATTCTGCTGCCTACAGGAAACACACCTCAGAGACAAAGGCTGGAAAACAACTTTCCAAGCAAAGGCTAGTGTCTGTCTTAGACACTACCTCAGAGTGAAAGGCTGGAAAACAACTTTCCAAGCAAATGTCTGAAGAAGCAAGCTGGAGTAGCCATTGTAATATAGAATAAAATCGATTTTTAACCAAAAGTCATCAAAAAAGATAAGGAAGGATACTTCATATTCATCAAAGGAAAAATCCACCAAGATGAACTCTCAATCCTAAATATCTATGCTCCAAATACAAGGGCACCTATGTACATAAAAGAAACCTTACTAAAGCTCAAAGCACACATTACACCTCACACAATAATAGTAGGAGGTTTCAACATCTCACTCTCATCAATGGACAGATCATGGAAACAGAAATTAAACAGAGACACAGACAGACTAAGAGAAGTCATGAACCAAATGGCCTTAACAGATATTTATAGAACATTCTATCCTAAACAAAAGGATATACCTTCTTCTCACCACCTCATGGTGCTTTCTCCAAAACTGATCATATAATAAGTCATAAAACCAGCCTCAATAGAGAGAGAATTCCATGCTTCCTATCAGACCACCACGGGCTAAAGCTGGTCTACAATAACAATAAGGGAAGAATGTCCACATATACACCTACTCAATGATAACCTGGTCAAGGAAGAAATAAAGAAAGAAATTAAAGACTTCTTAGAATTTAATGAAAATGAATGTACAACATACCCGAACTTATGGGACACAATGAAAGCTGTGCTAAGAGGAAAACTCATAGGTCTGAGTGTCTGCAGAAAGAAATAGGAGAGAGCATATATCAGCAGCTTGACAGCACACCTAAAAGCTCTAGAACAAAATAAAGCAAATACAGCCATGAGGAGTACAAGGCAGGAAATAATCAAACTCAGAGCTGAATTCAACCAAGTAGAAACAAAAAGGACCATAGAAAGAATCAACAGAACCAAAAGTTGGTTCTCTGAGAAAATCAACAAGATAGATAAACCCTTAACCAGACTAACGAGATGACATAGAGAGTGTGTACAAATTAACAAAATCAGAAATGAGAAGCGAGATATAACTACAGAACTAGAGGAAATTCAAAAATTCATCAGATCCTACTACAAAAGCCTATATTCAATAAAACTAGAAAATCTGCAGGAAATTCACAATTTCTTAGACAGATACCAGTACCGAAGTTAAATCAGGAACAGATAAACCATTTAAACAACCTCATAACTCTTAAAGAAATAGAAGCATTCATTAAAGGTCTCCCAACCAAAAAGAGCCTATGTTCAGCTGGGTTCAGTGTACAATTCTATCAGACCTTCATAGAAGACATCATCCCAATACTATGCAAACTATTCCACAAAATTGAAACAGATGGAGCACTACTGAATTTCTTTTATGAAGCCACAATTACTCTTATACCTAAACCACACAAAGACCCAACAAAGAAAGAGAACTTCAGACCAATTTCCCTTATGAGTATCGACACAAAAATACTCAATAAAATTCTGGCAAACCGAATCCAAGAGCATATCAAAACAGTCATCCATCATGATCAAGTAGGCTTCATCCCAGGCATGCAGGGATGGTTTAATATATGGAAACCATCAACATAATCCTCTATATAAAGAAACTGAAAGAACAAAACCACATGATCATTTCAGTAGATGCTGAGAAAGCATTTGACAAAATTCAACACCCCTTCATGATAAATGTCCTGGAAAGACTAGGAATTCAAGGCCCATACCTAAACATAGTAAAAGCCATATACAGCACACCAGTAGCTAACATTAAACTAAATGGAGAGAAACTTGAAGCAATCCCACTAAAATCAGGGACTAGACTAGGCTGCCCACTCACTGCCTACTTATTCAATATAGTTCTTGAAGTTCTATCCAGAGCAATCAGACAACAAAAGGAGATCAAAGGGATAGAGATTGGAAAAGAAGTCAAAATATCACTTTTTGCAGATGATATTATATTATATTTAAGTGATCCCAAAAGTTCCAAGAGAACTTCTTAACCTGATAACCACATTCAGCAATGTGGCTGGGTATAAAATTAACTCAAATAAGTCAGTAGCCTTCCTCTACACAAAAGAGAAACAACCCGAGAAAGAAATTAGGGAAACGATACCCTTCATAATAGTCCTAAATAATGTAAAATACCTCGGTGTGTCTTTAACCAAGCAAGAGAAAGATCTGTATGATAAGAACTTCAAGTCTCTGAAGAAAGAAATTGAAGAAGATCTCAGAAGATGGAACGTTCTCCCATGCTCATGGATTAGCAGGATTAATATAGTAAAAATGGCCATTTTACCAAAATTGATCTATGGATTCAATGCAATCCCCATCAAAATACCAATCCAATTCTTCAGAGAGTTAGACAGAACAATTTGCAAATTCATCTGGAATAACAAAAAACCCAGGTTAGCTAAAACTATCCTCAACAATAAAAGGACTTATGGTGGAATCACTATTCCTGAACTCAAGCAGTATTACCGTGCAATAGTGATAAAAACTGCATGGTATTGGTACAGAGACAGACAGGTAGACCAGTGGAATAGAATTGAAGACCCAAAAATGAACCCACACACCTATGGTCACTTGATTTTTGACAAAGGAGCCAAAACCATCCAATGGAAAAAAGATAGCATTTTCAGCAAATGGTGCTGGTTCAACTGGAGGTCAGCATGTAAAAGAATGCAGATCGATCCATGCTTATCACCCTGTACAAAGCATAATTCCAAGTGGATCAAGGCCCTCCACACCAAACCAATTACACTCAAACTAATAGAATAAAAGTGGGGAAGAATCTCGAACACATGGGCACTGGAGAAAATTTCCTTAACAAAACACCAATGGCTTATGCTCTAAGATCAAGAATCAACAAATGGGATTTCATAAAACTACAAAGCTTTTGTAAGGCGAATGATACTGTTGTTAGGACAAAATGGCAACCAATAGTTCTGGAAAAGATCTTTACTAATCCTACAACTGATAGGGGACTCATATCCAAAATATTCAAAGAAGTCATAAAATTAGACTGCAGGGAGACAAATAACCCTATTAAAAATGGGGTTCAGAGGTAAACAAAGAATTCATAGCTGAGGCATGCTAAATGGCTGCCAAGTACCTAAAAACTGTTCAACATCTTTAGTCATAAGGGAAATGCATATCAAAACTACTCTGAGATTCCACCTCAGAGCAGTCAGAATGGCTAAGATCAAAAACTCCGGCGATAGCAGATGCTGGTGAGGATATGGAGAAAGAACACTCGTCCATTGTTGGTGGGATTGCAGACTGGTAGGTACAACCATTCTTGAAATCAGTCTGGAGGTTCCTCAGAATATTGGACATTGAACTACCTGAGGACCCAGCTATACCTCTCTTGTGCATATACCTAAATGATGCCCCAACATATAACAAAGACACATGCTCCACTATGTTCATAGCACCCTTATTTATAATAGCCAGAAGCTGGAAAGAACCCAGATGTCCTTCAACAGAGGAATGGATACAGAAAATGTGGTACATCTACACAATGGAATATTACTCAGCTATTAAAAACAATGACTTTATGGAATTCATAGGAAAAATATCATCCTGAGTGAGGTAACCCAACCACAGAAAAACACACATGGTATGCATTCATTGATAAGTGGATATTAGCCCAAATGCTCGAATTCCTTTAAATGCACATTACACATGAAACTCTAGAAGGATGACCAAAATGCAGATGCTTCACTCCTTCTTTAAAAGGGGAACAATAATACCCTTGGGAGGGAATAGCTTTCAAAGTTTAGAACAGAGACGGAAAGATCTCCAATTCAGAGCCTGCCTCATATGTGGCCCATACATATACAGTCGCCAAACTAGATAAGATGGATGAAGCAAAGTAGTGCAGGCTGACAGGAACCGGATGTAGATCTCTCCTGAGAGACACAACCAGAATGTGGCAAGTAGATAGGTGATTGCCATCATTAAACCACTGAACTGAGAACAGGACCTCCGTTGAAGGAATCTTAGAAAGGACTAAAAGAGCTTGAAGGGGCTTGAGACCCCATATGAACAACAATGCCAAGCAACCAGAGCTTCCAGGGACTAAGCCACGACCCAAAGTCTATACATGGACTGACCCTGGGGTCCAACCTCATAGGTAGCAATGAATAGCCTAGTAAGAGCACCAGTGGAAGGGGAAGACCTTGGTCCTGCGAAGACTGAACCCCCAGTGAACGTGATTGTTGGGGGGAGGGCAGTAATGGTGGGAGGATGGTGAGGGCAACACCTAGATAGAAGGGGTATGGGAGGGGTTGGGGGGATGTTGACCTGGAAACTGGGAAAGAGAACAACCATTGTAATGTTAGTAAGAAATAACCAATTTAATAAAGATGGAGAAGAAAAAAAAAAGAATGAGAGTTAGCAATACTGTGTAGCTCCAGCATAAAAAAAAAGATTCCATCTCAACCCAATTGTAACGCCCATTACTAAAATAAATTAGGTTTGACATGATTGTTAGGAAAGGAACACTATTATATGCTACTTATGGGAGTGTAAACTAGAGTAGGCACTTTAGAAAACTCTCTAGATTTAAAAAAACATAAAAATTTAACTACCACAGACACTGTACTGTTTAACAATTTGTCGATGTTTTATTGATTGTTCCTTATAATTTTCTGTGTATACCCATATATTCCTGCATAGGCTGGGGAAAGATACTACAGAATTACCATAGACTTTTTACATAGTCTAGCTAAGAAATAGGTTTTTCATGATTATAATGAGGACCAGATTTCTCTGGTGTGTTCTGAGGTTCAAGCTGTGTTGTCATGATCATGACAGGTTAAAAGGTATCCTAGCTCTGCAAGGAGGTGGGAGCTCAGAAACACAAACCCAGAGTTAAGGTTTGTCCTGAAAGTTCAGGGTTCTGAGCTCATGCCTTTCAAATGACAGGGCTAATTGTTTCACACTGTGGTGAGTTTTATGTTTCTCAGCTTATATTTATGCAAAACAAGCAAACAAACAATATCATCAGCTAATAGTTTCTGCATATGTGAGTGGATTAAATGCATTAGTGATTAATAAAGCATCTGAATTGAATTAAGGAAAGAAATGAAAGCCTTTTCCCTTGGAATCATTTAACTAAGAGTGAGTCCACATTTGAATTCTCTACTTCATGCTCCCTGTGCATTCCATACTCTATCTATTGCATTAGTTTGAACCTTTGCCTACCTGAAGCTGTCTTGTGAATGAATCCCTCTGTCTTCTGTCTCTGTGTATATGTCTTTTTGTTATCTCTATGGGTCTGTCCTTAACAAAGAGCTTTGCTGTCTTTATTGAACAGCAATAAAAGCATCACATGGGGGAAGGAATGGGATACTTTACCGAAATCTTTAAGGAAGTTTTTACAAGTGATTAAGTCACTGACTCTAACTGACCTTAACTGATTAAGATAACAAACTGTATTACAAGCATCACTGTTTATCAACCAATATCTATAAAGGCATATTCATTTTAGAAGTTTGCTTTCAGCCTCTATATTTGATGTTTTCAGCAAAAGATATACATCCTCATAGAATATAAGATATATTCTTATAATATTGCATTGCCACACTTATGGTTCTGCCAATAGGTAAGAAAACTACAGAACAATACTTCTGGAATTCCTGTTATCGGTACTTTCTTGCAACATGTTTGTAAGAAAAATAAACATTAAAAAGTGCTATCTTATAAAAAAATTAAAATATTTGCATGCATCAAAAATATCATCACTGGAATGAAGAGACAGGCTACAGAGTAAGAAAAATCTACACTAGCTATTTTATCTGACAGTGGATTAGTATCTAGACTATATGAGGAGCTAACAAAATTAATCAATCAAAAGAAAACAAAATCCTTTAGCTGCAGGGAAATTCAAATTAAAACAACTTTGAAATATCATCTTACCCCACTTAAAAAAACTAAAAAAAAACATTTTGCCATGGATGTGGGGATAGGGGAACACTTATTCACTGCTGCTGGTGATGTTAATTGGTACACTCTCTATGGAAATCCATGTGGAGGTTCTTTAAAAGACTTAGATCTACCTGATGACCCAGCTATACTACTTTTGAATATACACCCAAAGAGCTCCATATCCTACTCTAGAGACATCTGTTCATTCACATTCATTGCTGCTCCATTTAAAATACCCAGCAAAGAGAATTGGCCAATTGGTGAATGAATAAAAATGTTAACTTTAAATCTTCAGATATGTGTGTTTTAGTTGAAATTCCCATAGAGGTCAGGAAATCACCAAGAGGCTATGGAGGATGGGATTTAAGGGAGTATATAGAACACACTGGTATAAATGCTTTAAAAGAAATAATGGACTAGAAAGGGTTAAATTGGGTTGTAGTCAGGGTAGAAGATGGAATATGGAGACAGATAAATAACAATGGACCTGGGAAAGTTCTACTGAAACCTACTACTGTAGAAGTTTCCTAAACACACACACACACACACACACACACACACACACACACACACACACACACACACACACACACGAATGCTCTCATGCATGCATGCACAGTTAAAATGGGATTACCCTATAATAGGGCAACAATGCCCCTACTAGATACCAGATGCTAACAAATAAAAAGCCAGTGCAAAAATGAGTTATTTATTTTAGAATCTTATCTGATTAAGTCTCATAGATCCCCAAATAAGACTATTGCTATTGTAGAGAGGAATGATAGCAGAAAGGATGTTTGAAAAGTCATAATGAATCATACTATTAACTGTCTCCCTTTAAAAAAACCTATAATATACTCAACTCTGTGTATAATGCTTCCTCCAAGAGCCAAAGACCATATAACAAAAACCCCCAACATCAGACATGATAATCCCTTTTTTGAATTGGTCATCAGAATTGTTCAAGAGGCTCTAAAACCTTAAAGGCTATTGCAGATTCTCTTGGTTGTCCCCTAGAGAGGGAAAAGAAGTCCCTATTGGTGAAGACATCATGCACCTTACACATAGGATCCAGAGGACCTGGAGCTAAAACTGACCTGAAACAGTCCTCCTTAAGGACTAGCTTTCACGGTATGAGGAGGTACTATGCAAGCTGTCTTAATTAGGTTTTATTGCTGTGAACAGACACTGTGATCAAAGCAAGTTTTAAAAAGGACATTTCATTGGGGGTGGCTTACAGGTTCAGAGGTTCAGTCCATTATCATCAAGGCAGGAGCATGGCAGCATGATGCAGGAGGAGCTGAGTTCTACATCTTCATCCGAAGGAAGCCAGAAACAGACTGAGCATCCCCAGGCAGCTAGGAGGAGGGTCTCTAAGCCCATGCCCACGGTGACACACTTCCTCCAACAAGACCACACCTTCTAATAGTGCCACTCCCTGGGCCAAACATATGTAAACCATCACAAAAGCTTCTAAAGGAGAGAAGAAAGCAACAGTTTTACCCAGCTATTACACCTGTAAACTACAATGACCAGCCTGACATGGTAACCCTAAGGGCTCAGAAGTGGCATTCATACCTTTGTGGTAATCAACAGCTCTTTAACTGTACTTAAGACCACTCAACAGGAGGAAATCATGCCTAGTACTAGAATCTTAGATAAGTACCCAGGGCTAATGAAGTCATGGATCTTGGAGGAGAACCTACAACCATCACTTTACTGAAGTAGAATAATTCCTAACTATGTTCTAAATATTTGTTCTTATACCCACAGTTAAATATAATCCTCACCCCCTCATCAAGGAAACTGCTCTTTGCAAGAAAAACTGTGCTTGTTTGAATAGGAGTGGCTCTCATAGGCTCACATATTTGAAGGTTTAGTCCCCAGTTGGTAAGCTGTTTGGAAGGATTAGGAGGAGTAGCTTTGTTGAAGGAAGTGTGTCCCTGGGGTTTGGTGTCAAAAGCTCACAACAGACCCAGTGTGGCTGTCTGTGTCTGATGCCTGTTGGTCAAGATGGCTCCCACCTACTGCTACACCACCATCTGTATCTGCTTCCTGCAATGATGATAATGAACCAACCCTCTGAGACTGTAAGCAAGACCCCCAATTAAATGTTTTCCTGTATAAGAGTTGTGTTAGTCATGCTGTCTCTTTGCAGTAATAGAACAACTAAGATAGAGACTATAACAAAAAAAAAAACCCACAATCAAAATGAAGAGTTGTAGAGCCCAGTCTTAACTGAACAAGAACAACAGCAATAGATATGTCAAAGTGGATGTGGAAAGTCCACAAAGCCCCAACCCTATACAATGAACTACAGGCAACTAAGGAATAATAAGAGTGGGAGAAATAGTCTTTCCTAGGGAAGAGCACACCAATTGTTTATTCAGTACCAAATGCTCATCCCTGAAATTATACATAAAAGTAATGTTATGTAGACTGAGAAGGTTCTATTTGTGAATTTAGTAATGTATGTATGTATGTACGTATGTATGTATGTAATGTATACGCATATGCATATGCATAAAGCATTTGATTGGCTCTTGCTGCCATCTCATGCTCTGATGGAATGCATGTATATGCATATGATATCTATGAATGCATGTGTATAATAATAATAATTAATAAAAAGAGACAATGAATTTGCAAGAGAGCAAGGAGGGTTATATGGGAGTGTTGAGAGGTAAGAAAGAAAAGGGAGAAATTAGAATCTCAAAAATAGAAAACAATAATTTCTAGTATCTACATCCACAAAGCATTCTTCCATCAGACCACAAGATGGCAGCAAGAACCAATCAAATGCATTAGAAACAAAATAATCTTAATTATTCTGTTCTCATAAGCCACCCTTTTATCAGGAAGGGAGCTTTTAACCAAAGAGATTCTTGTCCCTGGTCATTCTTGGGATCCAGAAATAACCTCAACACCCATCTTAGACAGGGATAGTTTATTGAGTATACACCCCCAGGGCTGGTCAAACAGAGCCCTGGTCCAGATTCAGGAACTGAACCATGACACTGAATTAGATCCTAGAGGGTTTTTAAGTTATTCCACCAATCAGAATTTAGGAATATGAAATTTCCTTAGGAACATGGCTTTGTTATACATTCATCCTGTTTCCACTGCAACCCATGGAAGATGTATCCGACTGTGGTAGAAGACTTGCCTTGTCTAACGTTCATGTCTTAACTTATCTACCAGAATGGGATTTGTCTAATGTTCATGGCTTAACTTGCCAACCAGGAACACGTACATGTCTCTTTCTGCCAAGTACGGTGTTAGTTCACAGGGAGGTCTTGGGAACTTAAACTCTACTTGACCATTACTCAAAATGGAAGTGTTATTCCAGATAGTTTCTTATATTGGTGCAGGTGTCTCTCTTATGTTGGGGTCCATCCCAGGGGCAGCCTATACCATAAAAGCTTATACAAAGGTGTAGGAGGTGCAATTGGGTAGTTGGTTTGAGTCCAATCCTATTGTGGGTAACAATACAAAACAGTTCTACTGACTTTTATCATAATTGGTTTCTCAGGGCACAGAATAATCAATCTTAGCATTAGAAAATTTCCTAGTAACTGCAAAAACATATGAGAAAGTTTCCTTATAATAGAGGCTAGCTAGGTAACTGTTAACCTAGGCTTTAACATTTTATCTAGACCTTAACATTTTACCTATGTCCTAATAGTCATAACTCAAAAGATGCTGCCCACGATTGGGCTTTCAGAAGACAGGCTCAAACCCAAAGGAATGTAAGCATTTCCTGCTTGTCTACATAGATGGAAGTCAAGAATTTCAGGTCAAGCTGTATCTGCTCATCCCAGTCAAACAAAACGAAAAGATCCTACTCAATTCCCATTTAAGAAAGAATACACCTGTAAACCTTTGGATGTTAGTAGACTTAAGCCCACTTATGACCAATTTCTACAACATTAGCCCTTTAAGTGCTACAACGCCCCTTATGAGATCCCCCATATTGGTTATGCCAAAAACCTAATAGCTCTTACAGATTAGTATAGGACACAAGAATTGTAAATGAGATCACATTATTATACCTGGTAGAGTCTAATCTTAATATACTTCTGGGACAAGAAACCTAGAAACCTAGTGTTGTACAGATTAGATTTCTTCATTCCCTTTGACCAATATTCCCAGTTCCTTCATTCTTACTGGCCTTTGAATGAACCACAACTGGCAGGTGACCACAATAACTTCCATACACTACCCTACCTCAAGGATTTTGTGATAGCCTCACTATTTTTGGCTAAGCCCAGACCTGAGATCTAAAGTAACTGAAACCTGCAGAGGGAATTATAACTCAACATGTAGTTATTCTTATGTCCAAGGAATAAATAATCTTTAGGAAACCTTGCCTTAAAAGGGAGTATAAGGTCTCCAAGAAGAGGCAAAAACTCTTTACTTTTTAAATAAAGGGGGAAAGTAACTGAGCTTCATTCTGACCCTGGGACACTAGGTCTTATCCACAGATACTATTTCAGCTTCCCCACATCTCTCCCTTCCTCAGACCCATAAGAAGATACAGGCATTTCTTGGATGAACTGGGGGCTGTTAACTATGTGTTCAGGCTTATAGGGAAAGAGCCAAGCCTCTATATAACAAGTTCAGAATAACTCAGAATACATGCTCCCTTTCCCTCTTACACAACTTGGTAGATAAGAAAAAATTTGCATTAAAAAATTTAAAAGTTCTCCTGAAGTTTTAAGCCTTGGAATTACCTGGGAGTGATAAACATTTTTAACCATATATCATCAAAAACAAGGGATTACTATGGGAACCATAGGCCCATACTAGTAACCCATGGCATAGTCATGAAACCATATAATTTGTGGCCTGAGACCAAACCCCTTCCTCTGGCTATTGACAGAACAGTACCGGCTAAGGAAACTGTTTTTCAAAACAGGGATTCTCTATGTAGCCCTTACTGTCCTGGAACTCTATAGACTAGGCTGGTTCCTCCTGCCTCTGCCTCCTGAGTGCTGGGATTAAAGGCTTGCATCATCATCACTTGGCTGCTAAGGAACCTTTGAGTTCACATTTGAGTCTCTCATGTGCATGGATTCCTTTCTTTATTAGAGTCAAGCAAATCTCTTCAGCCAGAAAGTAAGGTTATCTATTAACAGTCCCTTTTAGTAAACAACCCTTAGGTTACTCTCCAGGGAATTATTCTATATAACACAGTTGCTTTTTTAGCTCTCCCTGAAAGTTCAGGTCAGGCTACTTATGACAGTTTAGATGTGATTTCCATATCCAATTTTCCAAAAACCAACCTGAAGGCCTGCCCTTATATTTTTGGTTGTGAGGTTAGACTTTAATGGCTGAGCCATCTCTCCAGCCCTGGCCTGCCCTTAAAAAACCATGATTATGTTTGGCTTACATAATTGATACAACAACGTTAGTGGGACACTGAATTACCTCCCTTGAAGACACCACAAGGGAAGAACATTTGGTACTGCAGTTCAATTAGCCAAACTGTATTTTTAAGTAATACAGTCTATATTTCTTTAATGCCCTGTAAGCAATGTATCTTTTGGTCACATTCTCTGTAATTTATTTTGTTATCTAGCAAAATCTTCATTGGCATTAATTTGTACTTTAGAAATGGAATAGCCAGTTTATTATTTACAAGCCTGTTCAGGTGAGTGAATTATTTATTCATCTCTCATATGTTACATCTCCAAAGCAGTTTTCCCTCCCTTCCTCCCTCTTTCCCTCTCAGTCATTCCCTGCCTCCTGTTCATCCACTCATCCTCTGTTTCTCCTGTTTTTCTTCAGAAAAGGGAAGACCTCCCATGATATGAATCAAACATGGCATATTAAGTTGCAATAAGACTAGGCACCTCCCCTCATATTAAGTCTGGATGTAGCAACCCAGTAGGAGGTAAATGATCCCAAAGGAAGGGAAGATAGTCAGAAACAGCCCCCACTTCAACTGTGAGGAGTCCCACAAGAATACCAAACTACACACTCATAACATATGCACAGGGGCCTAGCTCAGATCCATGTAGTCAAGTAGCCAAGCTTATAACTGCAACTAAAGCCTTGGAATTGACAGAAGATAGCCAGCCATAGGTAACCATGGACACACAAAATGTAAATATCCTTTCCCACCGTTACATGCCAACGCTGCAACCTGGAAATAAGGGGGATCATTAAAATTCCCAAAATAGTCCTATCAGATATAGACTGCAGATCTTGTTTCATCTAAAATTTTTCATGTAAAAACTCTCGAGGTCACTATAGTACATTATGAAGAGAACATTAAAGGTACAATAAACTAATCAGTAGAGGAAACCAATTGGCTGACAGCTTCAAACATGGCCACCATGACCCAGAAGCCTTACTGACCCTTGCTGATATCTTGACAAGCCCTCTCATAGGCCTCTGTAATCCACCTCTGGGACAGAGAAAGCAAGAGAAAAAGGGATCCTAATTAACACCAAGAGATGACTTCAGAGAGAGGATAGTACCATTGTGCCCAAAATATCCAGTGGAAGCACCCCTTTTACATATTTTTGTTGTTTTCTATGTTCTTTGTTGGAAATTAGGGAGTCTACTTTTAGGTTCTTTAAAGAAAGGTTTCTTTTTGTAGTTTAACTGCCTGAATTATCATGTATGTATTGATACAAATATTTTTATTTGATATCAAATAAGATACTACATTCAGTAATTGCTCTTTTTAGTCCATATTGATTTTTTAAAAAATCATTTTAAACATGCAGTGGGGCTTTACATCAATCTTCCTTAGTATATAAATGCTCTGTAACATGTTTTAAATTCATTTTTCATGATTTTGCTTTTCTGAGACAGTGTTGAACAAGCTGGAGTTGAACGTGTGGCAATCTCCTTGAAGCCGAGGTCTAGGGTAGAGGTGAGGGCCACTGTACCATTTGTTTGCTTGTTTGCCTGCTTGCTTTAGTCTTCACGTAAAGCAGCACAAAGCATGATTTATTACAGACATGATAAAATCATTCACTACTGAAAACAGAACAAATGCTGGAGGCAGCAACTCTCCAGAGTTTGAGCAATGTGGGCCTAGTGATGGGACAGCAATAGACGATCTAGATTCAGACACTAAAGCACATAATCAAAAGCTGCTTTTTGTTGATGATTATGGACTGAAGAGGCCACAAAATGGCAGATGTGTGATCAATAAACTACAAAACCGATTGGCTGACTAGAACTTTCTAATTGTATAATCTTGGGCAAACTGCAGCCCTTTCAATTAGCCACCTGTTGTCCATCTCTCTATCTGAACTAACAGCCTCATGGCTATCTTATGAAGCCTTTTTGGTTGTCTTCACTTAATAAATCAGTAGATATCACTAACTCCAAAGCTAAGAATGTCATCAGGTAGCACCTGAAACCTTTAATAGACATTTCCCTACATTGCTATAACCTGCCTATGTGGTGCTTCAATGTATTTGAAAAGTTATTTGTATTATTTGTTCTGTGTCTACAAACACTTCATTAAATTTCATTATGCTGGAACATGATGTTTGTGACAACATGAATCTATGTTGCTGGATATGGAGTTATAGGCAGCTTATGTAGGTTGTGGGAATCAAAACTGAGTCCTCTGGAAGAGTAGAAAGCACTCTTTACTGCTGAGACATCTCTCTAGCCCTCCTCTGTTACACTGGAAGGGGAACAAAAGAGTTAACTCTTTCATCTAACAGAAAGCACAATTTATTTCCTTCAGACAGGGTGGGGTTTTTGGATTAGCATAAATTATTAAATTTTGACATATCAAATCTTTACCTGAATAAATCTGGGCATTTATCCATATATTTCACTTTGTTACTTAGGGATTCTAGATTACTTGGGAGAAGCTCTCTTCTGCACCC
The DNA here is from genome assembly GCF_021556685.1 of Rattus norvegicus. Lineage (NCBI taxonomy): Eukaryota > Metazoa > Chordata > Mammalia > Rodentia > Muridae > Rattus > Rattus norvegicus. Next base: position 29,068,029 of record NC_141554.1, read on the forward strand.
CACCACCACTGGCATTCACAGATACATTGCATACACACACACACACACACACACACACACACACACACACACACACACACACACAAATAAATTAAAAGGAAAAAAAGACATGGGAAATCCAGATAAAAGTTCTGGATCCCCTCCTCATGGAATTGCCACCTCCTTGTGTTCCATAAAATGAAGCAAAGGACAAAATGACCTGTGAGCAGTAGCAGATGGATCAGATCATGAAAACTATGTAATAGAAGAGGAAGTTGACTCGATAGCCCATCCCAATCCCTACATTAGCTTCAAGAAGAAATTAAAACACGAGAAAAGGGTAATTCAGGTAAAGAATCCTAAAATGGTTAGTAAATGTTACAGGTCTAAGAGATGGTGCCCAGAAGGAAAAAAAGAGGGGAAAAAAGAAATTCATTTCAAGTGTTGGATGAAAATTAGGGGCCTTAGGGTGCTATTGGAAACATTAACAGATTTGTGGTTAAACATGGAGGAGGAGAAAATGACTTTTCAGACTAACTTTGAAGCTGTGCTACTCTATTCTAGCTAGAACAAGGACGGGAATTTGCCTTCTATTATCTAACACTTCAGTTCGAAGGTAAACAGGTGAAAAATTTTGGCACTATGCCCTTGTTTTTAAAAGATTTCTTGCTTCCTGGTTGCTGCCGCCGCAGAGAGCACTTGGGCAGCACCCCGCGAGCAAACTTGAGCCTCGGGACCACAGGTAAGACCAACTTGTCTGCTGCAAGAGAGCTGCCTGGTGAGATCGGGACACACAGAGGCAGAGTTCATCTAGGACCGGGCACGTCCTGTGTTTGCCGGAGGTCCCACGCCCGCGGATCCCGGGCCCGCAGCAGCTCTCTGTTCCCAGGCCCTGTGGGAAAGAGACCCAACCACCTGGTCAGGTGGGCACTCCTGAGGCTGCAGAGCGGAAGAGACCACCAACACTGCCCACCCCTGCCCACATCCCTGGCCCAAGAGGAAACTGTATAAGGCCTCTGGGCTCCCGTGGGGGAGGGCCCAGGAGCGGCAGGACCCCTGCCTGAGACACCGCCGGAACCTGAGGGAAACAGACCAGATAAACAGTTCTCTGCACCCAAATCCCGTGGGAGGGAGAGCTGAACCTTCACAGAGGCAGACAAGCCTGGGAAACCAGAAGAGACTGCTCTCTGTACATACATCTCGGACGCCAGAGGAAAACACCAAAGGCCATCTGGAACCCTGGTGCACTGAAGCTCCCAGAAGGGGCGGCACAGGTCTTCCTGGTTGCTGCTGCCGCAGAGAGCCCTTGGGCAGCACCCCGCGAGCAAACTTGAGCCTCGGGACCACAGGTAAGACCAACTTGTCTGCTGCAAGAAAGCTGCCTGGTGAACTCAAGACACAGGCCCACAGGAACAGCTGAAGACCTGTAGAGAGGAAAAACTACACGCCCGAAAGCAGAACACTCTGTCCCCATAACTGACTGAAAGAGAGGAAAACAGGTCTACAGCACTCCTGACACACAGGCTTATAGGACAGTCTAGCCACTGTCAGAAATAGCAGAACAAAGTAACACTAGAGATAATCTGATGGCGAGAGGCAAGCGCAGGAACCCAAACAACAGAAACCAAGACTACATGCCATCATCGGAGCCCAATTCTCCCACCAAAACAAACATGGAATATCCAAACACACCAGAAAAGCAAGATCTAGTTTCAAAATCATATTTGATCATGATGCTGGAGGACTTCAAGAAAGACATGAACACACTTAGGGAAACACAGGAAAACATTAATAAACAAGTAGAAGCCTACAGAGAGGAATCGCAAAAATCCCTGAAAGAATTCCAGGAAAACACAATCAAACAGTTGAAGGAATTAAAAATGGAAATAGAAGCAATCAAGAAAGAACACATGGAAACAACCCTGGATATAGAAAACCAAAAGAAGAGACAAGGAGCTGTAGATACAAGCCTCACCAACAGAATTCAAGAGATGGAAGAGAGAATCTCAGGAGCAGAAGATTCCATAGAAATCAATGACTCAACTGTCAAAGATAATGTAAAGCGGAAAAAGCTACTGGTCCAAAACATACAGGAAATCCAGGACTCAATGAGAAGATCAAACCTAAGGATAATAGGCATAGAAGAGAGTGAAGACTCCCAGCTCAAAGGACCAGTAAATATCTTCAACAAAATCATAGAAGAAAACTTCCCTAACCTAAAAAAAGAGATACCCATAGGCATACAAGATGCCTACAGAACTCCAAATAGATTGGACCAGAAAAGAAACACCTCCTGTCACATAATAGTCAAAACACCAAATGCACAAAATAAAGAAAGAATATTAAAAGCAGTAAGGGAAAAAGGTCAAGTAACATATAAAGGCAGACCTATCAGAATCACAGGAGACTTCTCGCCAGAAACTATGAAGGCCAGAAGATCCTGGACTGATGTCATACAGACCCTAAGAGAACACAAATGCCAGCCCAGGTTACTGTATCCTGCAAAACTCTCAATTAACATAGATGGAGAAACCAAGATATTCCATGACAAAACCAAATTTACAGAATATCTTTCTACAAATCCAGCACTACAAAGGATAATAAATGGTAAAGCCCAACATAAGGAGGCAAGCTATACCCTAGAAGAAGCAAGAAACTAATCGTCTTGGCAACAAAACAAAGAGAATGAAAGCACACAAACATAACCTCACATCCAAATATGAATATAACGGGAAGCAATAACCACTATTCCTTAATATCTCTCAACATCAATGGCCTCAACTCCCCAATAAAAAGAAATAGATTAACAAACTGGATACGCAACGAGGACCCTGCATTCTGCTGCCTACAGGAAACACACCTCAGAGACAAAGACAGACACTACCTCAGAGTGAAAGGCTGGAAAACAATTTTCCAAGCAAATGGTCAGAAGAAGCAAGCTGGAGTAGCCATTCTAATATCAAATAAAATCAATTTTCAACTAAAAGTCATCAAAAACGATAAGGAAAGACACTTCATATTCATCAAAGGAAAAATCCACCAAGATGAACTCTCAATCCTAAATATCTATGCCCCAAATACAAGGGCACCTACATGTGTAAAAGAAACCTTACTAAAGCTCAAAACACACATTGGACCTCACACAATAATAGTGGGAGATTTCAACACCCCACTCTCATCAATGGACAGATCATGGAAACAGAAATTAAACAGAGATGTAGACAGACTAAGAGAAGTCATGAGCTAAATGGACCTAACGGATATTTATAGAACATTCTATCCTAAAGCAAAAGGATATACCTTCTTCTCAGCTCCTCATGGTACTTTCTCCAAAATTGACCATATAATTGGTCAAAAAACGGGCCTCGACCGGAAGTCCCACACCCGCGGATCCCGGCCCGCAGCAGCTCTCTGCTCCCAGACCCGGTGAGAGAGAGACCCAACCGCCTGGTCAGGTGGGCACTCCTGAGGCTGCAGAGCGGAAGAGACCACCAACACTGCTCACCCCTGCCCACATCCCTGGCCCAAGAGGAAACTGTATAAGGCCTCTGGGCTCCCGTGGGGGAGGGCCCAGCAGCGGCAGGACTTCTGCGCCTGAGACACCGCCGGAACCTGAAAGAAACAGACCGGATAAACAGTTCTCTGCACCCAAATCCCGTGGGAGGGAGAGCTAAACCTTCAGAGAGGCAGACAAGCCTGGGAAACCAGAAGAGACTGCTCCCTGCACACACATCTCGGACGCCAGAGGAAAAAGCCAAAGACCATCTGGAACCCTGGTGCACTGAAGCTCCCGGAAGGGGCGGCACAGGTCTCCCTGGTTGCTGCCGCTGCAGAGAGCCCCTGGGCAGCACCCCACGAGCGAACCTGAGCCTCGGGACCACAGGTAAGACCAAATTTTCTGCTGCAAGAAAGCTGCCTGGTGAGCTTGGGACACGGAAGCAGAATTTCTCTAGGAGGCACGGTCTGTGTTTACCGGAAGTCCCACACCCGCGGATCCCGGCCCGCAGCAGCTCTCTGCTCCCAGACCCGGTGAGAGAGAGACCCAACCGCCTGGTCAGGTGGGCACTCCTGAGGCTGCAGAGCGGAAGAGACCACCAACACTGCTCACCCCTGCCCACATCCCTGGCCCAAGAGGAAACTGTATAAGGCCTCTGGGCTCCCGTGGGGGAGGGCCCAGGAGCAGCAGGACTTCTGCGCCTGAGACACCGCCGGAACCTGAAAGAAACAGACCGGATAAACAGTTCTCTGCACCCAAATCCCGTGGGAGGGAGAGCTAAACCTTCAGAGAGGCAGACAAGCCTGGGAAACCAGAAGAGACTGCTCCCTGCACACACATCTCGGACGCCAGAGGAAAAAGCCAAAGACCATCTGGAACCCTGGTGCACTGAAGCTCCCGGAAGGGGCGGCACAGGTCTTCCTGGTTGCTGCCGCTGCAGAGAGCCCCTGGGCAGCACCCCACGAGCGAACCTGAGCTTCGGGACCACAGGTAAGACCAAATTTTCTGCTGCAAGAAAGCTGCCTGGTGAACTCAAGACACAGGCCCACAGGAACAGCTGAAGACCTGTAGAGAGGAAAAACTACACGCCGGAAAGCAGAACACACTGTCCCCATAACTGACTGAAAGAGAGGAAAACAGGTCTACAGCACTCCTGACACACAGGCTTATAGGTCAGTCTAGCCACTGTCAGAAATAGCAGAACAAAGTAACACTAGAGATAATCTGATGGCGAGAGGCAAGCGCAGGAACCCAAGCAACAGAAACCAAGACTGCATGCCATCATCGGAGCCCAATTCTCCCGCCAAAACAAACATGGAATATCCAAACACACCAGAAAAGCAAGATCTAGTTTCAAAATCATATTTGATCATGATGCTGGAGGACTTCAAGAAAGACATGAACACACTTAGGGAAACACAGGAAAACATTAATAAACAAGTAGAAGCCTACAGAGAGGAATCGCAAAAATCCCTGAAAGAATTCCAGGAAAACACAATCAAACAGTTGAAGGAATTAAAAATGGAAATAGAAGCAATCAAGAAAGAACACATGGAAACAACCCTGGATATAGAAAACCAAAAGAAGAGACAAGGAGCTGTAGATACAAGCCTCACCAACAGAATTCAAGAGATGGAAGAGAGAATCTCAGGAGCAGAAGATTCCATAGAAATCAATGACTCAACTGTCAAAGATAATGTAAAGCGGAAAAAGCTACTGGTCCAAAACATACAGGAAATCCAGGACTCAATGAGAAGATCAAACCTAAGGATAATAGGCATAGAAGAGAGTGAAGACTCCCAGCTCAAAGGACCAGTAAATATCTTCAACAAAATCATAGAAGAAAACTTCCCTAACCTAAAAAAAGAGATACCCATAGGCATACAAGATGCCTACAGAACTCCAAATAGATTGGACCAGAAAAGAAACACCTCCTGTCACATAATAGTCAAAACACCAAATGCACAAAATAAAGAAAGAATATTAAAAGCAGTAAGGGAAAAAGGTCAAGTAACATATAAAGGCAGACCTATCAGAATCACAGGAGACTTCTCGCCAGAAACTATGAAGGCCAGAAGATCCTGGACTGATGTCATACAGACCCTAAGAGAACACAAATGCCAGCCCAGGTTACTGTATCCTGCAAAACTCTCAATTAACATAGATGGAGAAACCAAGATATTCCATGACAAAACCAAATTTACAGAATATCTTTCTACAAATCCAGCACTACAAAGGATAATAAATGGTAAAGCCCAACATAAGGAGGCAAGCTATACCCTAGAAGAAGCAAGAAACTAATCGTCTTGGCAACAAAACAAAGAGAATGAAAGCACACAAACATAACCTCACATCCAAATATGAATATAACGGGAAGCAATAACCACTATTCCTTAATATCTCTCAACATCAATGGCCTCAACTCCCCAATAAAAAGAAATAGATTAACAAACTGGATACGCAACGAGGACCCTGCATTCTGCTGCCTACAGGAAACACACCTCAGAGACAAAGACAGACACTACCTCAGAGTGAAAGGCTGGAAAACAATTTTCCAAGCAAATGGTCAGAAGAAGCAAGCTGGAGTAGCCATTCTAATATCAAATAAAATCAATTTTCAACTAAAAGTCATCAAAAACGATAAGGAAAGACACTTCATATTCATCAAAGGAAAAATCCACCAAGATGAACTCTCAATCCTAAATATCTATGCCCCAAATACAAGGGCACCTACATGTGTAAAAGAAACCTTACTAAAGCTCAAAACACACATTGGACCTCACACAATAATAGTGGGAGATTTCAACACCCCACTCTCATCAATGGACAGACCATGGAAACAGAAATTAAACAGAGATGTAGACAGACTAAGAGAAGTCATGAGCTAAATGGACCTAACGGATATTTATAGAACATTCTATCCTAAAGCAAAAGGATATACCTTCTTCTCAGCTCCTCATGGTACTTTCTCCAAAATTGACCATATAATTGGTCAAAAAACGGGCCTCGACCGGAAGTCCCACACCCGCGGATCCCGGCCCGCAGCAGCTCTCTGCTCCCAGACCCGGTGAGAGAGAGACCCAACCGCCTGGTCAGGTGGGCACTCCTGAGGCTGCAGAGCGGAAGAGACCACCAACACTGCTCACCCCTGCCCACATCCCTGGCCCAAGAGGAAACTGTATAAGGCCTCTGGGCTCCCGTGGGGGAGGGCCCAGCAGCGGCAGGACTTCTGCGCCTGAGACACCGCCGGAACCTGAAAGAAACAGACCGGATAAACAGTTCTCTGCACCCAAATCCCGTGGGAGGGAGAGCTAAACCTTCAGAGAGGCAGACAAGCCTGGGAAACCAGAAGAGACTGCTCCCTGCACACACATCTCGGACGCCAGAGGAAAAAGCCAAAGACCATCTGGAACCCTGGTGCACTGAAGCTCCCGGAAGGGGCGGCACAGGTCTCCCTGGTTGCTGCCGCTGCAGAGAGCCCCTGGGCAGCACCCCACGAGCGAACCTGAGCCTCGGGACCACAGGTAAGACCAAATTTTCTGCTGCAAGAAAGCTGCCTGGTGAGCTTGGGACACGGAAGCAGAATTTCTCTAGGAGGCACGGTCTGTGTTTACCGGAAGTCCCACACCCGCGGATCCCGGCCCGCAGCAGCTCTCTGCTCCCAGACCCGGTGAGAGAGAGACCCAACCGCCTGGTCAGGTGGGCACTCCTGAGGCTGCAGAGCGGAAGAGACCACCAACACTGCTCACCCCTGCCCACATCCCTGGCCCAAGAGGAAACTGTATAAGGCCTCTGGGCTCCCGTGGGGGAGGGCCCAGGAGCAGCAGGACTTCTGCGCCTGAGACACCGCCGGAACCTGAAAGAAACAGACCGGATAAACAGTTCTCTGCACCCAAATCCCGTGGGAGGGAGAGCTAAACCTTCAGAGAGGCAGACAAGCCTGGGAAACCAGAAGAGACTGCTCCCTGCACACACATCTCGGACGCCAGAGGAAAAAGCCAAAGACCATCTGGAACCCTGGTGCACTGAAGCTCCCGGAAGGGGCGGCACAGGTCTTCCTGGTTGCTGCCGCTGCAGAGAGCCCCTGGGCAGCACCCCACGAGCGAACCTGAGCTTCGGGACCACAGGTAAGACCAAATTTTCTGCTGCAAGAAAGCTGCCTGGTGAACTCAAGACACAGGCCCACAGGAACAGCTGAAGACCTGTAGAGAGGAAAAACTACACGCCGGAAAGCAGAACACACTGTCCCCATAACTGACTGAAAGAGAGGAAAACAGGTCTACAGCACTCCTGACACACAGGCTTATAGGTCAGTCTAGCCACTGTCAGAAATAGCAGAACAAAGTAACACTAGAGATAATCTGATGGCGAGAGGCAAGCGCAGGAACCCAAGCAACAGAAACCAAGACTGCATGCCATCATCGGAGCCCAATTCTCCCGCCAAAACAAACATGGAATATCCAAACACACCAGAAAAGCAAGATCTAGTTTCAAAATCATATTTGATCATGATGCTGGAGGACTTCAAGAAAGACATGAACACACTTAGGGAAACACAGGAAATCATTAATAAACAAGTAGAGACCTACAGAGAGGAATGGCAAAAATCCCTGAAAGAATTCCAGGAAAACACAATCAAACAGATGAAGGAATTAAAAATGGAAATAGAAGCAATCAAGAAAGAACACATGGAAACAACCCTGGATATAGAAAACCAAAAGAAGAGACAAGGAGCTGTAGATACAAGCTTCACCAACAGAATACAAGAGATGGAAGAGAGAATCTCAGGAGCAGAAGATTCCATAGAAATCATTGACTCAACTGTCAAAGATAATGTAAAGCGGAAAAAGCTACTGGTCCAAAACATACAGGAAATCCAGGACTCAATGAGAAGATCAAACCTAAGGATAATAGGTATAGAAGAGAGTGAAGACTCCCAGCTCAAAGGACCAGTAAATATCTTCAACAAAATCATAGAAGAAAACTTCCCTAACCTAAAAAAAGAGATACCCATAGGCATACAAGAAGCCTACAGAACTCCAAATAGATTGGACCAGAAAAGAAACACCTCCCGTCACATAATTGTCAAAACACCAAACGCACAAAATAAAGAAAGAATATTAAAAGCAGTAAGGGAAAAAGGTCAAGTAACATATAAAGGGAGACCTATCAGAATCACACCAGACTTCTCGCCAGAAACTATGAAGGCCAGAAGATCCTGGACTGATGTCATACAGACCCTAAGAGAACACAAATGCCAGCCCAGGTTACTGTATCCAGCAAAACTCTCAATTAACATTGATGGAGAAACCAAGATATTCCATGACAAAACCAAATTTACACAATATCTTTCTACAAATCCAGCACTACAAAGGATAATAAATGGTAAAGCCCAACATAAGGAGGCAAGCTATACCCTAGAAGAAGCAAGAAACTAATCGTCTTGGCAACAAAACAAAGAGAATGGAAGCACACAAACATAACCTCACATCCAAATATGAATATAAAGGGAAACAATAATCACTATTCCTTAATATCTCTCAATATCAATGGCCTCAACTCCCCAATAAAAAGACATAGATTAACAAACTGGATACGCAACGAGGACCCTGCATTCTGCTGCCTACAGGAAACACACCTCAGAGACAAAGACAGACACTACCTCAGAGTGAAAGGCTGGAAAACAACTTTCCAAGCAAATGGTCAGAAGAAGCAAGCTGGAGTAGCCATTCTAATATCAAATAAAATCAATTTCCAACTAAAAGTCATCAAAAACGATAAGGAAAGACACTTCATATTCATCAAAGGAAAAATCCACCAAGATGAACTCTCAATCCTAAATATCTATGCCCCAAATACAAGGGCACCTACATACGTAAAAGAAACCTTACTAAAGCTCAAAACACACATTGCACCTCACACAATAATCGTGGGAGATTTCAACACCCCACTCTCATCAATGGACAGATCATGGAAACAGAAATTAAACAGTGATGTCGACAGACTAAGAGAAGTCATGAGCCAAATGGACTTAACGGATATTTATAGAACATTCTATCCTAAAGCAAAAGGATATACCTTCTTCTCAGCTCCTCATGGTACTTTCTCCAAAATTGACCATATAATTGGTCAAAAAACGGGCCTCAACAGGTACAGAAAGATAGAAATAATCCCATGCGTGCTATCGGACCACCACGGCCTAAAACTGGTCTTCAATAACAATAAGGGAAGAATGCCCACATATACGTGGAAATTGAACAATGCTCTACTCAATGATAACCTGGTCAAGGAAGAAATAAAGAAAGAAATTAAAAACTTTTTAGAATTTAATGAAAATGAAGATACAACATACTCAAACTTATGGGACACAATGAAAGCTGTGCTAAGAGGAAAACTCATAGCGCTGAGTGCCTGCAGAAAGAAACAGGAAAGAGCATATGTCAGCAGCTTGACAGCACACCTAAAAGCTCTAGAACAAAAAGAAGCAAATACACCCAGGAGGAGTAGAAGGCAGGAAATAATCAAACTCAGAGCTGAAATCAACCAAGTAGAAACAAAAAGGACCATAGAAAGAATCAACAGGACCAAAAGTTGGTTCTTTGAGAAAATCAACAAGATAGATAAACCCTTAGCCAGACTAACGAGAGGACACAGAGAGTGCGTCCAAATTAACAAAATCAGAAATGAAAAGGGAGACATAACTACAGATTCAGAGGAAATTCAAAAAATCATCAGATCTTACTATAAAAACCTATATTCAACAAAATTTGAAAATCTTCAGGAAATGGACAATTTCCTAGACAGATACCAGGTATCAAAGTTAAATCAGGAACAGATAAACCAGTTAAACAACCCCATAACTCCTAAGGAAATAGAAGCAGTCATTAAAGGTCTCCCAACCAAAAAGAGCCCAGGTCCAGATGGGTTTAGTGCAGAATTCTATCAAACCTTCATAGAAGACCTCATACCAATATTATCCAAACTATTCCACAAAATTGAAACAGATGGAGCCCTACCGAATTCCTTCTACGAATCTACAATTACTCTTATACCTAAACCACACAAAGACACAACAAAGAAAGAGAACTTCAGACCAATTTCCCTTATGAATATCGACGCAAAAATACTCAATAAAATTCTGGCAAACCGAATTCAAGAGCACATCAAAACAATCATCCACCATGATCAAGTAGGCTTCATCCCAGGCATGCAGGGATGGTTTAATATACGGAAAACCATCAACGTGATCCATTATATAAACAAACTGAAAGAACAGAACCACATGATCATTTCATTAGATGCTGAGAAAGCATTTGACAAAATTCAACACCCCTTCATGATAAAAGTCCTGGAAAGAATAGGAATTCAAGGCCCATACCTAAACTTAGTAAAAGCCATATACAGCAAACCAGTTGCTAACATTAAACTAAATGGAGAGAAACTTGAAGCAATCCCACTAAAATCAGGGACTAGACAAGGCTGCCCACTCTCTCCCTACTTATTCAATATAGTTCTTGAAGTTCTAGCCAGAGCAATCAGACAACAAAAGGAGATCAAAGGGATACAGATCGGAAAAGAAGAGGTCAAAATATCACTATTTGCAGATGATATGATAGTATATTTAAGTGATCCCAAAAGTTCCACCAGAGAACTACTAAAGCTGATAAACAACTTCAGCAAAGTGGCTGGGTATAAAATTAACTCAAATAAATCAGTTGCCTTCCTCTATACAAAAGAGAAACAAGCCGAGAAAGAAATTAGGGAAACGACACCCTTCATAATAGACCCAAATAATATAAAGTACCTCGGTGTGACTTTAACCAAGCAAGTAAACGATCTGTACAATAAGAACTTCAAGACACTGAAGAAAGAAATTGAAGAAGACCTCAGAAGATGGAAAGATCTCCCATGCTCATGGATTGGCAGGATTAATATAGTAAAAATGGCCATTTTACCAAAAGCAATCTACAGATTCAATGCAATCCCCATCAAAATACCAATCCAATTCTTCAAAGAGTTAGACAGAACAATTTGCAAATTCATCTGGAATAACAAAAAACCCAGGATAGCTAAAGCTATCCTCAACAATAAAAGGACTTCAGGGGGAATCACTATCCCTGAACTCAAGCAGTATTACAGAGCAATAGTGATAAAAACTGCATGGTATTGGTACAGAGACAGACAGATAGACCAATGGAATAGAATTGAAGACCCAGAAATGAACCCACACACCTATGGTCACTTGATTTTTGACAAAGGAGCCAAAACCATCCAATGGAAAAAAGATAGCATTTTCAGCAAATGGTGCTGGTTCAACTGGAGGGCAACATGTAGAAGAATGCAGATCGATCCATGCTTATCACCCTGTACAAAGCTTAAGTCGAAGTGGATCAAGGACCTCCACATCAAACCAGACACACTCAAACTAATAGAAGAAAAACTAGGGAAGCATCTGGAACACATGGGCACTGGAAAAAATTTCCTGAACAAAACACCAATGGCTTATGCTCTAAGATCAAGAATTGACAAATGGGATCTCATAAAACTGCAAAGCTTCTGTAAGGCAAAGGACACTGTGGTTAGGACAAAACGGCAACCAACAGATTGGGAAAAGATCTTTACCAACCCTACAACAGATAGAGGCCTTATATCCAAAATATACAAAGAACTCAAGAAGTTAGACCGCAGGGAAACAAATAACCCTATTAAAAAATGGGGTTCAGAGCTAAACAAAGAATTCACAGCTGAGGAATGCCGAATGGCTGAGAAACACCTAAAGAAATGTTCAACATCTTTAGTCATAAGGGAAATGCAAATCAAAACAACCCTGAGATTTCACCTCACACCAGTGAGAATGGCTAAGATCAAAAACTCAGGTGACAGCAGATGCTGGCGAGGATGTGGAGAAAGAGGAACACTCCTCCATTGTTGGTGGGATTGCAGACTGGTAAAACCATTCTGGAAATCAGTCTGGAGGTTCCTCAGAAAATTGGACATTGAACTGCCTGAGGATCCAGCTATACCTCTCTTGGGCATATACCCAAAAGATGCCTCAACATATAAAAGAGACACGTGCTCCACTATGTTCATCGCAGCCTTATTTATAATAGCCAGAAAATGGAAAGAACCCAGATGCCCTTCAACAGAGGAATGGATACAGAAAATGTGGTACATCTACACAATGGAATACTACTCAGCTATCAAAAACAACGAGTTTATGAAATTCGTAGGCAAATGGTTGGAACTGGAAAATATCATCCTGAGTGAACTAACCCAATCACAGAAAGACATACATGGTATGCACTCATTGATAAGTGGCTATTAACCCAAATGCTTGAATTACCCTAGATCCCTAGAACAAACGAAACTCAAGACGGATGATCAAAATGTGAATGCTTCACTCCTTCTTTAAATGAGGAAAAAGAATACCCTTGGCAGGGAAGGGAGAGGCAAAGATTAAAACAGAGACTGAAGGAACACCCATTCAGAGCCTGTCCCACATTTGGCCCATACATATACAGCCACCCAATTGGACTAGATGGATGAAGCAAAGAAGTGCAGACCGACAGGAGCCGGATGTAGATCGCTCCTGAGAGACACAGCCAGAATACAGCAAATACAGAGGCGAATGCCAGCAGCAAACCACTGAACTGAGAATAGGTCCCCTATTGAAGGAATCAGAGAAAGAACTGGAAGAGCTTGAAGGGGCTCGAGACCCCAAAAGTACAACAATGCCAAGCAACCAGAGCTTCCAGGGACTAAGCCACTACCTAAAGACTATACATGGACTGACCCTGGACTCTGACCCCATAGGTAGCAATGAATATCCTAGTAAGAGCACCAGTGGAAGGGGAAGCCCTGGGTCCTGCTAAGACTGAACCCCCAGTGAACTAGTCTATGGGGGGAGGGCGGCAATGGTGGGAGGGTTGGGAGGGGAACACCCATAAGGAAGGGGAGGGGGGAGGGGGATGTTTGCCCGGAAACCGGGAAAGGGAATAACACTCGAAATGTATATAAGAAATACTCAAGTTAATAAAAAAAAAAAAAAAAAAAAAAAAAAAAAAAAAAAAAAAACGGGCCTCAACAGGTACAGAAAGATAGAAATAATCCCATGTGTGCTATCGGACCACCATGGCCTAAAACTGGTCTTCAATAACAATCAAGGAAGAATGTCCACATATACTTGGAAATTGAACAATGCTCTACTCAATGATAACCTGGTCAAGGAAGAAATAAAGAAAGAAATTAAAAACTTTTTAGAATTTAATGAAAATGAAGGTACAACATACCCAAACTTATGGGACACAATGAAAGCTGTGCTAAGAGGAAAACTCATAGCGCTGAGTGCCTGCAGAAAGAAACAGGAAAGAGGATATGTCAGCAGCTTGCCAGCACACCTAAAAGCTCTAGAACAAAAAGAAGCAAATACACCCAGGAGGAGTAGAAGGCAGGAAATAATCAAACTCAGAGCTGAAATGAACCAAGTAGAAACAAAAAGGACCATAGAAAGAATCAACAGAACCAAAAGTTGGTTCTTTGAGAAAATCAACAAGATAGATAAACCCTTAGCCAGACTAACGAGGGGACCCAGAGAGTGCGTCCAAATTAACAAAATCAGAAATGAAAAGGGAGACATAACAACAGATTCAGAGGAAATTCCAAAAATCATCAGATCTTACTACAAAAACCTATATTCAACAAAACTTGAAAATCTTCAGGAAATGGACAATTTCCTAGACAGATACCAGGTACCGAAGTTAAATCAGGAACAGATAAACCAGTTAAACAACCCCATAACGCCTAAGGAAATAGAAGCAGTCATTAAAGGTCTCCCAACCAAAAAGAGCCCAGGTCCAGACGGGTTTAGTGCAGAATTCTATCAAACCTTCATAGAAGACCTCATACCAATATTATCCAAACTATTCCACAAAATTGAAACAGATGGAGCCCTACCGAATACCTTCTACGAATCTACAATTACTCTTATACCTAAACCACACAAAGACACAACAAAGAAAGAGAACTTCAGACCAATTTCCCTTATGAATATCGACGCAAAAATACTCAATAAAATTCTGGCAAACCGAATTCAAGAGCACATCAAAACAATCATCCACCATGATCAAGTAGGCTTCATCCCAGGCATGCAGGGATGGTTTAATATACGGAAAACCATCAACGTGATCCATTATATAAACAAACTGAAAGAACAGAACCACATGATCATTTCATTAGATGCTGAGAAAGCATTTGACAAAATTCAACACCCCTTCATGATAAAAGTCCTGGAAAGAATAGGAATTCAAGGCCCATACCTAAACTTAGTAAAAGCCATATACAGCAAACCAGTTGCTAACATTAAACTAAATGGAGAGAAACTTGAAGCAATCCCACTAAAATCAGGGACTAGACAAGGCTGCCCACTCTCTCCCTACTTATTCAATATAGTTCTTGAAGTTCTAGCCAGAGCAATCAGACAACAAAAGGAGATCAAAGGGATACAGATCGGAAAAGAAGAGGTCAAAATATCACTATTTGCAGATGATATGATAGTATATTTAAGTGATCCCAAAAGTTCCACCAGAGAACTACTAAAGCTGATAAACAACTTCAGCAAAGTGGCTGGGTATAAAATTAACTCAAATAAATCAGTTGCCTTCCTCTATACAAAAGAGAAACAAGCCGAGAAAGAAATTAGGGAAACGACACCCTTCATAATAGACCCAAATAATATAAAGTACCTCGGTGTGACTTTAACCAAGCAAGTAAACGATCTGTACAATAAGAACTTCAAGACACTGAAGAAAGAAATTGAAGAAGACCTCAGAAGATGGAAAGATCTCCCATGCTCATGGATTGGCAGGATTAATATAGTAAAAATGGCCATTTTACCAAAAGCAATCTACAGATTCAATGCAATCCCCATCAAAATACCAATCCAATTCTTCAAAGAGTTAGACAGAACAATTTGCAAATTCATCTGGAATAACAAAAAACCCAGGATAGCTAAAGCTATCCTCAACAATAAAAGGACTTCAGGGGGAATCACTATCCCTGAACTCAAGCAGTATTACAGAGCAATAGTGATAAAAACTGCAT
Source organism: Rattus norvegicus (assembly GCF_021556685.1). Lineage (NCBI taxonomy): Eukaryota > Metazoa > Chordata > Mammalia > Rodentia > Muridae > Rattus > Rattus norvegicus. The sequence goes on from NC_141554.1 coordinate 29,083,603, forward strand.
GGTATTGGTACAGAGACAGACAGATAGACCAATGGAATAGAATTGAAGACCCAGAAATGAACCCACACACCTATGGTCACTTGATTTTTGACAAAGGAGCCAAAACCATCCAATGGAAAAAAGATAGCATTTTCAGCAAATGGTGCTGGTTCAACTGGAGGGCAACATGTAGAAGAATGCAGATCGATCCATGCTTATCACCCTGTACAAAGCTTAAGTCGAAGTGGATCAAGGACCTCCACATCAAACCAGACACACTCAAACTAATAGAAGAAAAACTAGGGAAGCATCTGGAACACATGGGCACTGGAAAAAATTTCCTGAACAAAACACCAATGGCTTATGCTCTAAGATCAAGAATTGACAAATGGGATCTCATAAAACTGCAAAGCTTCTGTAAGGCAAAGGACACTGTGGTTAGGACAAAACGGCAACCAACAGATTGGGAAAAGATCTTTACCAACCCTACAACAGATAGAGGCCTTATATCCAAAATATACAAAGAACTCAAGAAGTTAGACCGCAGGGAAACAAATAACCCTATTAAAAAATGGGGTTCAGAGCTAAACAAAGAATTCACAGCTGAGGAATGCCGAATGGCTGAGAAACACCTAAAGAAATGTTCAACATCTTTAGTCATAAGGGAAATGCAAATCAAAACAACCCTGAGATTTCACCTCACACCAGTGAGAATGGCTAAGATCAAAAACTCAGGTGACAGCAGATGCTGGCGAGGATGTGGAGAAAGAGGAACACTCCTCCATTGTTGGTGGGATTGCAGACTGGTAAAACCATTCTGGAAATCAGTCTGGAGGTTCCTCAGAAAATTGGACATTGAACTGCCTGAGGATCCAGCTATACCTCTCTTGGGCATATACCCAAAAGATGCCTCAACATATAAAAGAGACACGTGCTCCACTATGTTCATCGCAGCCTTATTTATAATAGCCAGAAAATGGAAAGAACCCAGATGCCCTTCAACAGAGGAATGGATACAGAAAATGTGGTACATCTACACAATGGAATACTACTCAGCTATCAAAAACAACGAGTTTATGAAATTCGTAGGCAAATGGTTGGAACTGGAAAATATCATCCTGAGTGAACTAACCCAATCACAGAAAGACATACATGGTATGCACTCATTGATAAGTGGCTATTAACCCAAATGCTTGAATTACCCTAGATCCCTAGAACAAACGAAACTCAAGACGGATGATCAAAATGTGAATGCTTCACTCCTTCTTTAAATGAGGAAAAAGAATACCCTTGGCAGGGAAGGGAGAGGCAAAGATTAAAACAGAGACTGAAGGAACACCCATTCAGAGCCTGTCCCACATTTGGCCCATACATATACAGCCACCCAATTGGACTAGATGGATGAAGCAAAGAAGTGCAGACCGACAGGAGCCGGATGTAGATCGCTCCTGAGAGACACAGCCAGAATACAGCAAATACAGAGGCGAATGCCAGCAGCAAACCACTGAACTGAGAATAGGTCCCCTATTGAAGGAATCAGAGAAAGAACTGGAAGAGCTTGAAGGGGCTCGAGACCCCAAAAGTACAACAATGCCAAGCAACCAGAGCTTCCAGGGACTAAGCCACTACCTAAAGACTATACATGGACTGACCCTGGACTCTGACCCCATAGGTAGCAATGAATATCCTAGTAAGAGCACCAGTGGAAGGGGAAGCCCTGGGTCCTGCTAAGACTGAACCCCCAGTGAACTAGTCTATGGGGGGAGGGCGGCAATGGTGGGAGGGTTGGGAGGGGAACACCCATAAGGAAGGGGAGGGGGGAGGGGGATGTTTGCCCGGAAACCGGGAAAGGGAATAACACTCGAAATGTATATAAGAAATACTCAAGTTAATAAAAAAAAAAAAAAAAAAAAAAAAAAAAAAAAAAAAAAAAACGGGCCTCAACAGGTACAGAAAGATAGAAATAATCCCATGTGTGCTATCGGACCACCATGGCCTAAAACTGGTCTTCAATAACAATCAAGGAAGAATGTCCACATATACTTGGAAATTGAACAATGCTCTACTCAATGATAACCTGGTCAAGGAAGAAATAAAGAAAGAAATTAAAAACTTTTTAGAATTTAATGAAAATGAAGGTACAACATACCCAAACTTATGGGACACAATGAAAGCTGTGCTAAGAGGAAAACTCATAGCGCTGAGTGCCTGCAGAAAGAAACAGGAAAGAGGATATGTCAGCAGCTTGCCAGCACACCTAAAAGCTCTAGAACAAAAAGAAGCAAATACACCCAGGAGGAGTAGAAGGCAGGAAATAATCAAACTCAGAGCTGAAATGAACCAAGTAGAAACAAAAAGGACCATAGAAAGAATCAACAGAACCAAAAGTTGGTTCTTTGAGAAAATCAACAAGATAGATAAACCCTTAGCCAGACTAACGAGGGGACCCAGAGAGTGCGTCCAAATTAACAAAATCAGAAATGAAAAGGGAGACATAACAACAGATTCAGAGGAAATTCCAAAAATCATCAGATCTTACTACAAAAACCTATATTCAACAAAACTTGAAAATCTTCAGGAAATGGACAATTTCCTAGACAGATACCAGGTACCGAAGTTAAATCAGGAACAGATAAACCAGTTAAACAACCCCATAACGCCTAAGGAAATAGAAGCAGTCATTAAAGGTCTCCCAACCAAAAAGAGCCCAGGTCCAGACGGGTTTAGTGCAGAATTCTATCAAACCTTCATAGAAGACCTCATACCAATATTATCCAAACTATTCCACAAAATTGAAACAGATGGATCACTACCGAATACCTTCTACGAAGCCACAATTACTCTTATACCTAAACCACACAAAGACACAACAAAGAAAGAGAACTTCAGACCAATTTCCCTTATGAATATCGACGCAAAAATACTCAACAAAATTCTGGCAAACCGAATCCAAGAGCACCTCAAAACAGTCATCCACCATGATCAAGTAGGCTTCATCCCAGGCATGCAGGGATGGTTTAATATACGGAAAACCATCAACGTGATCCATTATATAAACAAACTGAAAGATCAAAACCACATGATCATTTCATTAGATGCTGAGAAAGCATTTGACAAAATTCAACACCCCTTCATGATAAAAGTCCTGGAAAGAATAGGAATTCAAGGCCCATACCTGAACATGGTAAAAGCCATATACAGCAAACCAGTTGCTAACATTAAACTAAATGGAGAGAAACTTGAAGCAATCCCACTAAAATCAGGGACTAGACAAGGCTGCCCACTCTCTCCCTACTTCTTCAATATAGTTCTTGAAGTTCTAGCCAGAGCAATCAGACAACAAAAGGATGTCAAGGGGATACAGATCGGAAAAGAAGAAGTCAAAATATCACTATTTGCAGATGATATGATAGTATATTTAAGTGATCCCAAAAGTTCCACCAGAGAGCTACTAAAGCTGATAAACAACTTCAGCAAAGTGGCTGGGTATAAAATTAACTCAAATAAATCAGTTGCCTTCCTCTATACAAAAGAGAAACAAGCCGAGAAAGAAATTAGGGAAACGACACCCTTCATAATAGACCCAAATAATATAAAGTACCTCGGAGTGACTTTAACAAAGCAAGTAAAAGATCTGTACAATAAGAACTTCAAGACACTGAAGAAGGAAATTGAAGAAGACCTCAGAAGATGGAAAGATCTCCCATGCTCATGGATTGGCAGGATTAATATAGTAAAAATGGCCATTTTACCAAAAGCAATCTACAGATTCAATGCAATCCCCATCAAAATACCAATCCAATTCTTCAAAGAGTTAGACAGAACAATTTGCAAATTCATCTGGAATAACAAAAAACCCACGATAGCTAAAGCTATCCTCAACAATGAAAGGACTTCAGGGGGAATCACTATCCCTGAACTCAAGCAGTATTACCATGCAATAGTGATAAAAACTGCATGGTATTGGTACAGAGACAGACAGGTAGACCAGTGGAATAGAATTGAAGACCCAGAAATGAACCCACACACCTATGGTCACTTGATTTTTGACAAAGGAGCCAAAACCATCCAATGGAAAAAAGATAGCATTTTCCTCAAATGGTGCTGGTTCAACTGGAGGTCAGCATGTAGAAGAATGCAGATCGATCCTTCTTATCACCCTGTACAAAGCTTAAGTCCAAGTGGATCAAGGACCTCCACATCAAACCAGATACACTCAAACTAAGAAGAAAAACTAGGGAAGCATCTGGAACACATGGGCACTCAAGAAAATTTACTTAACAAAACACCAATGCCTTATGCTCTAAGATCAAGAATCAATAAATGGGATCTCATAAAACTAAAAAGCTTTTGTAAGGCAAATGATACTGTTGTTAGGACAAAACAGCAACAACAGTTTGAGAAAAGATCTTTACCAATCCTACAACTGATAGGGGACTCATATCCAAAATATACAAAGAAGTCATGAAGTTAGACTGCAGGGAGACAAATAATCCTATTAAAAAAATGGGGTTCAGAGGTAAACAAAGAATTCACAGTTGAGGCATGCTGAATGGTTGAGAAGCATCTAAAGAAATGTTCAATATCTTTAGTCATAAGGGAAATGCAAATCAAAACAACCCTGAGATTTCACCTCACACCAGTGAGAATGGCTAAGATCAAAAACTCAGGTGACAGCAATGCTGGCGAGGACATGGAGAAAGAGGAACACTCCTCCATTGTTAGTGGGATTGCACACTGGTACAACCATTCTGGAAATCAGCCTGGAGGTTCCTCAGAAAATTGGACATTGAACTGCCTGAGGATCCAGCTATACCTCTCTTGGGCATATACCCACAAGATGCCTCAACATATAACAAAGACACGTGCTCCACTATGTTCATCGCAGCCTTATTTATAATAGCCAGAAGCTGGAAAGAGCCTAGATGCCCTTCAACAGAAGAATGGATACAGAAAATGTCCATCTCCACAATGGAATATTACTCAGCTATCAAAAACAATGACTTTATGAAATTCATAGGCAAATGTTTGGAACTGGAAAATATCATCCTGAGTGAGGTAACACAATCACAGAAAAACACACATGGTATGCACTCATTGATAAGTGGCTATTAGCCCAAATGCTTGAATTACTCTAGATGCACAGAACACATGAAACTCAAGAAGGATGACCAAAATGCAGATGCTTCACTCCTTCTTTAAAAGGAGAACAAGAATACCTTTGGGAGGGAATAGGGAGTCAATGTTTAGAACAGAGGCAGAAGGAACACCCATTCAGAGCCTGCCCCACATGTGGCCCATCCATATACAGCCACCAAGCTAGAGTAGATGGATGAAGTGCAGGCTGACAGAAACCAGATGTAGATTTCTCCTGAGAGACACAGCCAGAATACAGCAAATACACAGGCGAATACCATCATTAAACCACTAAACTAAGAATGGGACCCCTGTCTAAGGAATCAGAGAAAGGACTGGAAGAGCTTGAAGGGACTTGAGACCCCATATGAACAACAATGCCAACCAACCAGAGCTTCCAGGGACTAAGCCACTACCCAAAGATTACACATGGACTGACCCTGGGCTCCAACCTCATAGGTAGCAATGAATAGCCTAGTAAGAGCACCAGTGGAAGGGGAAGCCCTTGGTCCTGCCAAGACTGAACCCCCAGTGAACGTGATTGTTGGGGAGAGGGCGGTAATGGGGGGAGGATGGTGAGGGGAACACTCATAGAGAAGGGGAGGTGGAGGGGTTAGGGGTATGTTGACCTGGAAACCAGGAAGGGGAATAACAATCCAAATGTAAATAGGAAATACTCAAGTTAATAAAGATGAAAAAAAAGATTACATCTATTACTTTCTTTTCTGTTGTTGTGATGAAAACACCCTGACCAAGGCAACTTACAGAAAGTAAAGTTTATTTGGGACCATGGTTTCAGAGGGATTTTTATAGCAGCAAAGGGCAGGCATGGCAGCAGGAACAGGAAGCTGAACACTCACACCTCCACTTATCTTCAATTAAACTCAAGCAGGCTTGGAGGGAGGACAGCTAACTGGATGTAGGCTAATGCTATAGATTCTCAAAACCTGCTCCCATCAATCAACTTCCTCCAACAAGGCTGCATCACCTCCCAACACACCATTAACTGAGAACCATGTGCTCAAATACCTGAGAGTATGAGAACCATTTCTCTCATTCAAACCTCCACACCACCGGGGAAAGTGTGTGTGTGTTTAAAAATCCAACAGAGAGGAACTTTGAGATTTACAAAGAAAAAATTGCTTGGTAGCTAACCCTATGTGTACAAGTAATCTTAATTTGTCACCATGAGCCATAGATGCAATTTGAGCTCAATTCTTGTTAGGGAAGTGCAGCAAGAAACCAACAGTAAGTAGGCAAAAAAGAATTGCTGGGAAGGGTTCGCGTCTGTGGATATATTTTTGTTGTTGCAAAGGTTAAAAAGATAAAGGAATATTTTACATAAGGATGGATTTGTTATGATAACACAAAGCTTTTGTCCTAAGAATAAAAGATGAAAGGAGAGGACAAAAGCCATTAAGGTTCAAAGTGAAGTCATAGAAGTTCTTAGTTGAACAAGGTTTGTGGAGGCATTTAAGAATGATATATGTTTGATAATTGATTATCAAAATCCTTATGTTTATTTTTACCTACTTACAGTAATATTTACTGAAACTGGCTTAAAAGAGCCAAGAATAGGCCAAGCAGTGGTGGCACACGTCTTAAATCCCAGCACTTTAGACTGACTCTAGATTTGCTTAGGACTAAAACAGCCCTAAGAAGGAAAGCAGATTTGTCTCTATATGAATAGTTATCTCCATATGACTGCCCACATCTCAGTGGGTCCACAGACCTCTCCACTATGGAAACCAAAGAACAAAATTTTAAGACTCTGGGCTGGCTACCAGGCATGGTGGTGCAAACGTTTAATCTCATTACTCAGGAATTAGAGGCAGGTGGGTCTAGGTAAACTAACTGGAGGTCAACCTGGTCTTTATAGTGAGTTCCAGGCCAGTCAAGGCTACATAGTGAGATCCTGTCTCAAAAAACAAAAATTAAATTAAACAAACAAAACAGTAAGAAACTGGGTTGAAGAGATAGCTTGACAACTAAGAGTATTTGTTGCTCTTGCATAGGGCCTTGTCTCAGTTCCCAGCACTAATATGGTGGTTTACAATCATCTGTAACTCCTGTTTCAGAGGATCTGACACCTGGTTCTGATATCACTTGGCACTAGGCTAAGAGGTACATCTCTATCCTCTGGAGAGATGAATACTTAAGTGTCTCCACGTAAGAATGTGGTTCATTTTTTGTGTTGAGGTGCCCGCTTACAAACCTTCTTTCACTTGGGATTCACTGTGTTTATTTAGACAACATGTACTTATTTATACTGTACTCTTGCCTGCTATTGCCTGTTGGCAGCATTTGAAGACATGACCATGGCCTGCAGAATTTAGGATGTGAAACATTTAAAGAAAGGAACATATTTGACCGGCAGGGGAACACATACACTTTGGACACACATACCCAGGAAGCAAATTGATGTTTTATTTGAAATAAATTGATGACTACACAAGTATTGTGTGCAACTGGGAAATTTCTTCGAGGAGTCTCCTGACAGATGTTGCAAATTTCAGAGCTCATATTTCAGACATTTTGACCAGCCTGTCTAGAAGCATGCTGGGCATTCAGCTTACTCTGAACTTTCAATGCCCTGATCTCAATGAGGAACGTAAACACACCAAGGAGTGACAGGGTGGTTGTCAGGAGCCCTATTGGAAAAACAGGGGTGTTGTGTTTCTTTATCAGGGCTTCTTTCTTAACTGGAAAGGTTGGTGGAAAGTCAAGGGTGCTTTTGCCATAGAGGTCTACCACATGATTCCAGGTCACTGAAATAATGGTACAAAGGCTACTGATGATCAGAATTAAGACAGAGCACTTGTAGCAAACTATCTGAATGTATGGTAATGAGGCTTTGGTAAAGCTGACCCTAATGGCTGCTGAGATGAAAACCAGGACAACAGGCTTTATTAACGTTGCCAGCAATACGAGGTTCTGCGAGTACTGAAATTCAGGTGAAATGGTCCAGGTCGAGTTGATAGAGCTGTGCATCAGAATTCTGGTTGCCGACCCAGAGATGTTAAATTCCTGATGGTAATAAGCCTCCCACAGTCCGATGTACACAAACTGGACAACCTTACTGTTGAATTCCCAGAGGCGCCAGTATTTGCTTCTTGCAAGGATTATGCCAAGGCCCGAAGATAAAAGGCTGCAGAGGAAGCCAGTCAATATGAAGATCCATTCCTTCAACCCTGCAAATCTGAAGATGAGACAGGACAATTATCGACTCAAGTAGGAACATAAAGTGTGAAAAACAGAATGAGTCATGGTTTCTCAAGTATGAAGTATTCATTCTTGCCTCTGATGTCTCGAAGTTTGTGTTTAAATGATCTAAATATTATAGATAAGAATATAGGAAGAACTAGAGAAACAGTTCAGTGGTAAAGCGTGTACTGTTCTTACAGAGGATGCAATTTCAGTTTCCAACATTTACACTGGGTGACTTACAATTGCTTATAACTCTGAGTGATCTGATGGCCTTTTCTGCCTCCACAAGGACCTGTACTTGTATGCACATATCCACAGACATATCTACACAGACATAGGGATACATAATCTAAAGTAAATCTTTTTAGAGAAGGAACAAAAGAAATCCATGATTGTAACAGGAGTAGCCATTATAAGATTCTTAAAATTATTTTATTATTTACCTGTACATATGTCTGTGAACCACATCCATGCCTGGTGCCCCACTTTTGTGTGGAGGCCAGAAAAGGGCATTGGATCCCCTGGAACTGGAGTTATAGATAGATGTAAGCTACGGTGTAGGTACTGAGAGGGGAACAGGTGTCTTCTGGAAGAGCCAATGCTCTTCTTATTCACTGAGTCATCTCTCCAGCCCGATATAATATGTTTTAGACAACAATTTGGCAATACCTTTCACAAGTTGAAATGTTCACATTTGTTTACTCAGAATTTTATTTCTTGCAATTAATAGTAAGAGACAAGAGTTTAACAATATCTTATATAAAGTGATATTTATTTCAGTACAGTTTCCAAAACAGAAAAAAAATTAATAATGTAAATCAGTAAGTAAAGCAGAAAATGCACAGTTTAATTGTGACTTCTCTAGTATGGTAAGTGGAATATTATACGACTATTATAGAGAGTTGATAAATATATATGATCTTGAAAAAGACAAGCAACATGAAAAAAAAAATGGAATGCCCAATTGTGTCCAAAGAAAACATAACATCTTTAAATAGCCAAGGAAGGAGGAACATAAAACTTGCACAAAAATTAGAAACTCTAAGCAAATCAATTGGTGGAGTAGCCATGGACATTCCTGTTTGCACATTTCCCTAAAATGTGTACGTTTCTAAAGAAATGTATGCATGATGCTTTATAGTTTAAACAAGAGTGAGCAAAACCTTAAGCTTCTATTTGAAAGTGACTGGGAGATACAGCTTGGTGTAGTGATGACCTAACTATCATGTATGATGCACTGAGGTCACAAAACTAAACTCTGGATGTAGAAGATGAGGAATCATAAATATGTCCATTTTGTAGCCTTTCTTACTCAACATAATTGGCTTTATTTAGGTGCAACATATAAAGTATATTGAGGTATTTTGGCTGAGCAAATATTTTCTTTGATACAAAAACTTACACTCCTCATTAACACTGTGAAGCAACTATGTTAATCATTTGTCAACTCAAATCTTTGGATGTAGCAATAATGAAAATGAGAAAAATCCCACTGAGGAATCCCACTGATTCATTAAGCCAAAAGGAAGGAAGCATAGTCCTTTAGCTATTAGGCATGTGGATCATGTCATTGTCATTGCCTATGCAAAAGATGTGAGGGGCCTACATACTGGATCTCCTAGCCAGGAAACCTTCCTTGTTGGCTCCCCACTACTCCACAGTCTCTGGGGAATGTGCTTCCTAACTAGGATAATACACAAACTGCACTACTTGGGAAGTTACATCAGCAAGATGGGGATGCAACTGATGGTGGCTTAAATAATACCCTGCTCACAATCTTTTCGTTGGCAATGCCATTCTGAGGCAGTGGACTGCAGGTTTTGAAGCACAATTGGAAACCAGTGGAGAATGCTGTCATGCAAGATAAATGAGCTAACTTGGCAGAATTTTGTGATCCCCATGTCTGAAAACCAAAAGTGGAGGCCTAAATTTCTTAATGATCCAATTTAGGAAGCCTCCATATAACTTATTTTTAAATTTTTACCTTTTTGTTTTGTAGGTGAAGTGATCCATTTGGAAGATGACAGATTTACAAATTCACTACACCGTAGCAGGAAATGTTAACCACAGATGGACAGACTCACAAGAAGAGTGGAAGTACCTTGAATAAAAGAAGTACTGTTAGGCAGATATTTCAGTTCAGATCAAGGGCTGGCTGATAGGCTCTCACAAACTTTGCCTTCCTAGCCTAAGCTGTGATTATCTTGAGAGTCATTTAAACACTTCAGGGACATTAGCCCATCTGATTTTCCTGATCCTCCAATGATACCCACGCTATTATCACCCCCATTTTATAGATAGGAACAACACAGAGACGTTAATTTGTATACTCAACTTCAAGAAACTACCCGTGTAGTTGTAGATGTAATGGCAGCATAGCCTCCAGAGCCCTCATAGATACACAGGCATTTAAGGTATTCAGACGGACACCTAATCATGTGTCATTGGGTCTCTCTAGCTTTAGGACCCTATGAAATTGAGAGTGGATGATTAAAAATTACATGGAAAGTATAAAATACTTACTTCTTTGCCTCTTCTATTAAGTCCAAATGTTGGTGACTGCCAACTATAAGAAATAACTGTAAACATTCTTTTGTTTCCATGGCTACTAGAGCTTAGATGGCAGATTCTGAGCAATGAATACATTCCAAAATACATGAATCTACTGTTTAATATATCTTTAATAAATTGATCAGTCTTTGTAAAAAAAGAAATTTATTTTTGAAGTCATGAATCAAATAGCTACTATAATTTATGAGACCCATAAAAAATGCATAAGAAACAAATCCTAGGTAGGTGAAATGGTGGAGTGAATAAAGGCATTTGCCCTAATCTTGATAATCAGGAACCCACATGACAGAAAGAAGGAACTGATTCCACAAAGTGGCCCTGGGTTGGTAAAATCATTCAGTAGGTAAAAGTGCTTCTCAAATCCTGATGACCTGAGTTCTATCCCTTACATAAAAGTAGAAAGAGAACCAACTGTAAAAAGTAGCCTTCTGACTTCCATATGCATGCTGCAGCATGTGCATACCCTTACATAATTATTATTTCCTTAAAAAAGAAATCCCACAGTGCATAGAAATATGTTTGTAGGCCTGTTAGCTCTGCCACAGGGCACAGCTGCTTGGGGAGGCAGAAAGCAGGAGTTTGATTCTATTTATCCCACGTGGCTGCAGGCGCAGTTACTGGGCTATGGGGAAGCACAGACTGAGACCTGGGAAGGCCAGAACTGGTTCCGGGGTCCCTGGGGCTGTGACAAGGCCCGGGCGGTGGAGTTCTCAGACTCTTGGACATCCAGGTACAGCTGGAGTAGTGGGAGAGCACAGAATGGAGTCAGGGGCCCTCATGCTGGGGACAGCACTTAGCCTGGGGAGCTGAGGGGAGGTGGGAAGGGGAGATCCAGCTTGTCCCAGCAGGGATGATGTCCTTGTCTGGCAGATTCAGGCTTGGTGGCTGTTGTACCTGGGAGCAGAGACTGGCTTTCTACTGGAGATTAGGGTGTGTCTTTGTAGGTGAAGGCCTTCTTCATGGCTTTCCACAGCAGATCTTGATGAAAAGAGACAGTTCATGGTTCTAAACAGTCATGGCGGAAAATGGATATGTAAAACCATACCCCACTTTTCAGGGCAGGCTTGAGATTAAATACCATTTACAGGGAGGAATGTCTGGGAAGGGAAGCTTATTGGCTAAGCCCTCCAGGCCTCTAGGTACCTCATTAGCATTGAGAACTCTGTTTTGAGCATACATGCCCAATGGACATGTTTCCTTTTCTTTCTTTTTTTATTGGTTATTTTATTTATATACATTTCAAATGTTATCCCTTTTCCCAGTTTCCCCTCCACAAACCCCCTATCCCATCTCCCTTTCCCCTGCTCCTCTGAGAGTGCTCCCCCACCCACCTACCCACTCCCACCTCATTGCCCTGACATTCCCCTATACTGGGGCATCAAGCCTTCACAGGACCAAGGGCCTCTCCTCCCATTGATGCCAGACAAGGCCATCTTCTGCTACATATGCAGCTGGAGCCATGGGTCTGTCCATGTGTACTCTTTGGTTGGTGCTTTAGTCCCTGGGAGCTCTGGGGGTCCTGGTTCTTCCTATGGATTGCATAAGCAGCTCCTTCCTTCAGTCCTTTCTCTAACTCCACCATTGGGGTCCCCATGCTCAATCCAATGGTTGGCTATGTGCATCTGCATCTGTATTCGTCAGGCTCTGGCAGAGCTTCTCAGGACAGCTATATCAGGCTCCCTTCAGCATGTACTTCTTGGCATCAGCAATAGTGATTGGGTTTGGTGTCTGTATATGGGATGGACCCCCAGGGTGGGGCAGGCTCTGGATGGCCTTTCCTTTAGTCTATGCTCATACTTTGCCCCTGTATTTCCTTTAGACATGAGCAATTCTGGGTTAAAAATCTGGAGATGACTGGGGGTCTTGGATATGGTCTCTACAGGTTCTCCTCCTCTTTGTTGAGCATTTCAGCTAATCTCATCCCTGTTGGGTCTTGGAAGCCTCTTGCTTTCCTGGCATCTGGGACTTTCTGGTGGCTAACCCCAGCTTTCCATCCCCCATTGCTACATACCTCTGTTCAATTTCCTGACCCTCTGTATATCATCCCTGTCTCCTCCAAATCCTGATCCTGCCCCCCCTTTTCCACCTCCCCCTCCTCTCTTCCTCCCAAGTCCCTCCCATCTTCTACCTCCTGAATTTTGTTCCCACTTCTAACAAGGACTGAAGCATCCATACTTTGATCTTCCTTCTTCTTGAGCTTCATGTGATCTATAAATTGTATCCTGGGTATTCCAAGCTTTTGGGCTAATATTCACTTATAATTAAGTATACCATGTGTGTTCTTTTGTGATTGGGTTTCCTCACTTGAGATGATATTTTTCTAGTTCCATCCATTTGCATATGAATTTCATGAAGTCACTGTTTTTGATCGCTCCATTGTGTAGATGTACCACATTTTCTGTATCCATTCCTCTGTTGAAGGGCAACTGGGTTCTTTCCAGCTTCTGGCTATTATAAATAATGCTGCTATGAACATAGTAGAGCATGTGTCCATGTTATATGTTGGAACATCTTTTGGGTATATGCCCAGGAGTAGTATAGCTGGGTCCTCAGGTAGTAAGGACATGTTTCTTTTATCAAGAAGCATGGCACCTGTTCTAAGTCAGGAGTCTGGCAGGGAGCTGGGAGTTGCCTAAGACTCAAGTGTATGCTATGCCCACTGAGTCTCCAGGTCTCAACCTGCTTTACCTTACCAAACTTCCTGGCATGGTTTTCCACCCCATAGATGTCCTGCTATAAAAGTCAAATATCTTTACTGAAAAAAATCAGGCCAACCTGGGTATCCTGAATTCTTTGAGACACAAAAACCATGGTTTGATATTGATAGTTTATAGCTCTTAATGTGATCTGAGAATTTTTGTTGTTGTTGCTGCAAACATAAATCTCTATCTTCTCCTTTTGAATTTTATTTTCAATGTGGCTGTGACCTGGTTATGCTAAGGATTTTATGTACATACAATTTTGGTTTTTCTTATATACAAAATTCGAGAAACTCCCATACTGTAGGAGGCACAGAGGTATTTGTGCTTCAAGGGAACCTAAAACGTTAATGGCACAGAGTTGTTCCTTCAAGGGAAGGAATGTAATACCTGTTATCTGGGAAGATTGAGCATGACTGTGCTCACTAAATTGGTGACCTTTGCTCTATCTCTGTGGCTAGAGATTTTTCTGGCACTATATTGTCTCCCAGACACTTATCCTAAATTTGTTTTTCTCAGTCAGTCTATGGACTCTATCTTTATGGACTTTACAAAGAGTTTTGATGTAGTCACATGTGACCTATATTTAGCTTACTTTGTTCCTCAAAGAGATTTATGTATGCCTTGTTGTATGCTCAGGATCAAGTTAATTATCACTGAAATCATGTTCACCAAATTATGGTGTGCTTAAATATATCTAAAATAAAGCACTTGAGGTCAGACTCCAGGAGTTTGGAACAAAACTGGTTACTGAATCATGTGGAACTGAACTGCCTTCTTGCTTCCAAAAGGCCTGTCAAGGTCACAGAGAACTCTGCATTACATTGTAAGCACACAGTCAAAATGACGCAGAGATGTAAATGAGCAGAGAGGTTACAGCAAATGTGGCTTCCTTTCTTATGCTTCCCTTCTTTTCCCTTATTATTTTATGTGTAGCATAATTTCCAAAGAAGAAAAGCTACACATGTTAAGCATACATCTCAATGAATCATCACACATTATGTACCCCCATTGTGTACATGGAGGTCAATATGTACCCCCATTGTGTACATGGAGGTCAATATGTACCCCCATTGTGTACATGGAGGTCAATATGTACCCCCATTGTGTACATGGAGGTCAATATGTACCCCCATTGTGTACATGGAGGTCAATATGTACCCCCATTGTGTACATGGAGGTCAATATGTACCCCCATTGTGTACATGGAGGTCAATATGTACCCCCATTGTGTACATGGAGGTCAATATGTACCCCCATTGTGTACATGGAGGTCAATATGTACCCCCATTGTGTACATGGAGGTCAATATGTACCCCCATTGTGTACATGGAGGTCAATATGTACCCCCATTGTGTACATTGAGGTCAATAGTCACAGACTATTCCTGTTAGTGGTTGGAGGGGCTGATAACTGGTAAAGCAAATGCCTTTCATTCACAAGTCTTTAAATTTAATTCCCAACACTCAAACTAAACAATAACAACTATGAAACACGAGGAAAAAGCACCTTACCAAACCCAACTACTTTCCTACAAGCTATTCTAGTAGCCCTGTGTGTACCTTCACAGGAAAGTCAAAGTAATGGTCCCGAAAATAGATCAGAGGGGTGAATGACATTCAGAAACAAGACACAGATCCTTTTCAATTCCTGTGAAAGAAGCAAGAAATTTTTGAAGACCTGGTGAAGGATCTGGCTTTCTTTCAGTTATATATGCTTGTAATCGAGGACTATCCAAATTATAGGCAACAAAGCAAGGACACTTAAGAACATGTAATTATTTCTAAAATCTCCACCAAAAAGAGCTTTCTCTCACACAAGTCAGATCTCAAAGCTCAAAGTCTAAAGGGTTTTGAGATATTTCAATGGAGTACCTGATGGGTTTTGTACTATAAAGGTACATTTGTAATTCATTTTGTCATAAGTATCTGCCCATACATTCTGTTAATGATTTTTTAAAGTTAATTCCCAGCTTAGCTAGTGTCTGTTGGAATGCAGGATTGACACAAGCAAACACTAACCAAATTCAGCATCCTTTGAATGAATCCAGCAGTTCAGATTGATGGTAGTTAGAAGTAAAAATGATAAGGAGAAAGCATAAACAGCATGACTCTCAAGAATGAGCCTGACCATCTGACCATCTGGAATTAAATAAAACTAATGGTTGGGTATACTTGCAAGGTATTTTTTTCTTAAGTAAATAACTTGAAGTTGGAAGGCACATTTTTCAGCCACATCTTTTGAGGAATGATGATTTACCTTTAATCTGGGCCGTACCTTCTGCTGGCAGCCTATGTAAAGGGCATGGAGAAGGAAGCTTACTCTTTGCTTACCCTTATTCTTTCTCTCTTCCTTCATACACACACACACACACACACACACACACACACACACACACACACACACACGTAAATACAGGATCTGCAGGGTAAAATATATTAAAATAAAAAAATTTTTGTAAAGGTATTATTTCTAAAAAGAAAAAGCCCCGACATGACATTATGAGACAAGGAATCTCCAAAAATGCCATTGAATTTCTTTTGTGTTAGTCATCTACTCTTCTGGGCATACACTTAAGCATGATTGTGATGCTTTTTATATACTTGGCCCACAGAGTGGCACTGTTTGAAGGTGTGGCCTTGTTGAAGTAGGTGTGTCACTGTGGGCATGGGCTTTAAAACCCTATCCCTAGCTGTCTGGAATTGAGTCTTCCACTAGCAGCCTTCAGATGAAGATGTTGAACTCTCAGCTCTGCCTGTACCATGCCTGCCTGGATGCTGCCATATTCCTACCTTGATGATAATGGACTGAACCTCTAAACCTGTAAGCCAACCCCAATTAAATGTTGTCCTTATGAAACTTGCATTAGTCATGGTGTCTGTTCACAGCATTAAAACCTTAATTAAGACAATGGCTTATATACCTACTTAAACTCCACTGGAGGTATTTTTGTTTGTTTTGTTTTTGTTTTTTGCTTTTTCGTTTTTGAAAGCCATGTCAATATTTGGAGACAATGTCTTGTTTAGGCATTGAAGCCTATGTACACCTCTCAGTGTAGGGACTCCATCTGTCTTGAACCTGTCAGGCCATGAACATGCTACCATAATCTCTTCTCTATGAGTTCCTCTCTCTCTCTCTCTCTCTCTCTCTCTCTGTGTGTGTGTGTGTGTGTGTGTGTGTGCACTGGTGTTTAGAAAGCCTTGTTTCTTTGATGACCTCCATTTCTTCTGACTTTTACACTCCTTTTACCTCCTCTTCCACAGGGTTCCCTGAGCCCTGAAACATATTATCTGAAAAGAATTTTTAAAATACAAATAATTTTATGTAAACAATGACTGTAATTTTTGAAAAATCTGCATTTCAAGAGTCTGTCAGTTGATTTTGGGCCAGAAGGCTGAAGACTTGCCGCTCACATGTTGGTAACAGGGGACTGTGCTAGTGGAGATTTGTCTCTACAACCTCTCAGTTCTAGAAGCCGTGTTAGACTTCCTATGTGTATAGATATTTGGTCATTCAAAGATTTCTGACATGGTTGAAGACTGGTAGTCTTGTAGACAACCCAAGCTGTTTAGCATTGAGAAGGATAATACATTTGAAAGGTGGTTTTTCAGATAGCACACGATCTCAAACCAGGATATAAGTCAGGTATAGACTTTTAGTCTTTTAGGATAGATGACAAGGTGCTTTAGTTAATGGACAAAATTGATGGACTGGGTGTTGAGTGTATCGTATGTTTTATAAATTGTAGCACGGTAATAATTGTACTCAATTTATATATAAGTGAAAAGGCCTTTTAACTGGACAAAAAGGGGGAAATGTTGTGGTTTGCCCTGAAGTTATCTGTATTTTGATGCTAATTCCACTGCCCCAAGGATGGCTGCCTAGTCACGTACTCAGGAATCAGTGACTTCACCAGAACCTTCTCTCCATTTAATTTGTAAAATACAGGTGAGGGCAGGTACAGGATAGAAGAGGCCTGCTATTGGACGAGAAGGAAGGATGGGCGGGAGAAAAGTTTGAAGGAAGAGGAGCCTGGAACAGAAGGAGGAAGAGACGGAAGGGACAGGGAGAGTAACTGGTAGACAACATGGAAGGTGACGTTAAGATTCCGCTCTGTATTTACAGGTTGTTATGAATGTTCTTAAGGGATGGATGTGTACAAGGCTTTGTATGTTTAGGTGGGCAATTATATCTTATCAATTGGGTCAGATTATTGTGTTGTGTGTTCTTTCATGTGTAGATTTAAGTGTAATGGAGGGTGTGGCGGCTGGTCTGGGCCACCACGGAGTTGGGATGTGTGTTTCTGGCCTGGAAACATGGCTTGTGAACTAGATTGGTAGAGAGAGTGCTGACAGCTCAGAGAGACAGGCCTTTGGCAGTGTGATATGGGATGGAGCAAAGCGGGTGAGAGGCTTTGCTGACTGAGAATTAAGATATCCAGCAGATATCTTGGGGCACCACAGTGCCAGACCTAGAGTGGGTAAAAGACAGCTTTTTAGTTTTTATATTTTTACAACGACAGAAATTGTTTTTAACATTGAGTATGTCATTCACATCCTCTGACAAAAATCATTGGTCTTTATCAAAAGCAGTACCCATATTCCATATTATTTTGTTTTGATTTAGTATACTAATCTTTTTGCCTCAGTAAATGAAAAAGTAGGGACACTTATAAATGATAGAAAGAATCTCAGACAACTAAGCTTGGGTATCCTTTCCTTTTCAAGAATGTTAATTTTTGTTTTTAACAAAACATATACAAACAACAAAAACAAACCCAGCAGGCTGTGTTTATGTATTTGCGCAGACATGCATATGGAACAATAATAGTCAAAGAAAAAGAGGCTATCAGCTTGACAGTGTGTGGTGGAGATATGGGAAATTCTAGGGGGAGGAAGGAGAGGGGGGAAAAGCAATGCAAATATTTAATGAAATATAATTAATATTGAAAATAGATTCTTCTCTCATACGATAGATCCTGTTTGCAGTTCTCCCTCTCTTTCACTCCTTGCAGCCCCTCCCTCCTCTGGATCCACTCCCTCTTTGTCTCCCATCAAAAAAGAGCAAGCAGGCCTCCAAGAGACAACAACCAAATGTGACAAAACAAAATACAATAAGACAAAGCAGAATCCCTCACATCGACTCTGGTCAGGGCAGTCCAACAGGAGGTAAAAATATTCCCAAAAGCAAGCAAAAGAGAGTTACACCTGTTCCACCAAGCTAATAGACACAACTTGTAAGGAGAGGACTTGGTGCAGACCCATGCAGGCCCTGTGTTTGCTGCTTCAGTCTCTGTGAGCCCCTATACACCCTGCTTAGTTGATTCAGTGGTCCATGTATTATTCTTGCCCTCAGACTCCTACAATCTTTTCTCCCCCTCTTCCAAGGGGTTCCCCAAGCTCCAAAGGGAGGGACCAAACAGTGACTTCTGGTGTAGCCTCTTCTCATAACGTCTGGCTGTAGGTCTCTGATCTTTCTCCATCTCTTGCCAGAAGAAGCCTCGAGATGACTGGACAAGGTACCAATTTTTAAGTATGTCAGAATAATCATTAGGAATTATTTCATTTTTTAGATCTGTCATGTTTAGTTCTACTCTGTGTCTCTGGGCTATCTAACCTCTGGTTCTTAGCCACATAAGCAGTGTAGGGAATGGACTCTCTTGTGGAATAGGCCTCAAGTTAAATCATACTTGGTTGGTTGTAGGCTTATATTTTTTTAAAACCTACTTTAATAAGTGTACTTAAATTCTTTAAGCTTGCTTCAACCCCACCACCCACCAGAGGCCTACGTGTTCGAGGCTCTTCCCCACTTTCTCTTCTCTCAGTTTCAGTGTATCTGGTTTTATGTGCTTCCCCACCCTCAGAGCTTTGTAATGCTAGACACCCACCCCGGGGGAGGTGCGGGATAAGCACAGTCAAACTTCCCACATCCTACTTCCCTGTGGCTGAGGGGAGGAAGGACAGCACAGTAACCCTACATCGGTTGGCAGATAGCCAGGTCCCTGTTCATCCCCACCTGGGGCTTTGAAGGGCAGGTCCCCCCCCCATCACTGGGCATCAGGATTGGGGTCCGGTGAGGAAAGCCATTAGTCTCTGGAAATGGGGCTGCCCTCTCGACTGTCATGCTTAATGTGTGTTCATGTGGAACCTGGCACTAAACCATTCCTAGACAACCTGCTTCTGGGTCGGGGTTTCATGCATAGCAAAGGAGCTCCTGGCTGCGATCTACTGAAAATCAGCCCTAGAAAAGGATGAAACAAAACAAAATGCATGAGCGTGTGCACATGCACACACACACACACACATACTCAAACCAAAAATAAAACACAAAACACCCAAACAACCAGAACTGATACTTTAAGCAGCACATGGTCAGAAAAGCATAGAGTAAGAATGATTATGCATGCTGCTTCTGAGATAGTAGGAAATGCCCATCCCATCAGAGTCTTGGCAACAAGTAGCTACATGAAGAACATAATTAAATTTGTGGATGAAGGTAAGAGATTTAAGCCATGGAAACATGGGCTAGTGTATTCTCAGCTTGCATATACCTAGAAGTTGATGCCCTTTGCTGCCCAGGGAATCAGGCAAGTTAGACAACCAGGCTTGACATGGTGTACTCTCTTTGCTGTTATTCTGAGACAAGGTCTAATGTAGGCCACTGTCCTCAGACTCATTGAGTAGCCAAGACTGGCCTTTAACTCTTGTTCACTCTGCCTCTGCCTATGGGAAAATGGGTATTATGGTGCAGCTTATAGAACAATGCTTTGAAAAGAATAAACATTAACCCTTGAATTAAAGTACTGTGCTGCTTCTGAGGTTCCAAGATGAGCCAGGTGGGGGATAACACACTGCTCAGACCATACCCATCAGACAAGGTACTTTGTGCTTAGCAAACATCAGATTCAACAGATTAACTGTATTTTAGACCCACTCCTACTACTACAACCCCTCAAAGAACCCTATGTTTCTAGTTTTATGTGCCAAATAAGGTAAGAGAGAAAGCTGTGGGAGTTAAGCCAGATTGCAAGAGATCACTAGAATGGACAGGCCATGGCCATGAGGGAGACTAAAAAGATCAGAAAGGTTGCTCAGAAAGTGGTAGTACAAACGACAATGTCATTAGTTTAAAAATAGCATTATAGCAAGTATGTTAATGCACTTAAGATTTTAATCTTTGAGTACACTCAACATGTATGTTGTTCATTTTAGTTGTGTTTTTAACCACTAGGAAACCATTTATATTCCTAAACATTATTACCATTGATTTTTGCTGGGTCACAGAATTATGACAGATGTGATAAGTGGTCACACTGTTGACATAGAAAGGACAAAATACACAGCAGCCTGCATCAAGCTAAATCACAAGAGTTTTATCTACCATGCCCCTTAGGGATGTTTGGTATCAGTATATAGAAGGAACAACTGTGCTGTGGGTCCAGCTATGCTGGAGTTGCAGGTGTCGCTACTGTGCCTGGCTTAGGATATTTTCTAGAGGAGTGCTACTATTTGAACTCAGGGACCATGGTTATATCCCTTTTCTGTGGACTACATGCCCAGCCAGCGCTGTTATTTTTATTCTTTTTACAAGGCTATACTGTGGTAAATAAAGACATTCTTCTTTCATTTGAAGAGACACTATTTATTTTGTTAAGGTCAAGCAAGAGGATCTGTTGATAAGTGGTAAGCATCAAGCATCAATGTGCATATTTGCCAGGGTAGAGTTCAGGGTAAAGTCACAAAAGCTGACCACAGGCAAGGTCAGTATATGTACAGAGAGTTCCATAGCTGTGCCCATGCCCACGCCTTTGCATGCCAAGGACCAACCATTAGCACCAGATTGTTTCTTATGCAGTAATATCACAATTCATAGACATATGTATATGGACTCTCTGGAATTCTTGGATCCCTGCTAATCAGACATGGAACAGGCAAGCAGGGAATGGATAGGAAGGTCATAATTGTTATGTGTTTCATTACAAGCATGCTTGAGCACTACGTACTGTTTCCCATAACAATCTTGAAGCAACATGAAAAGGCAGGTTACAGACAAACAAAGTTCCATTACTCACATGTTATACACATCATTAAAATGTCCACAACACTGTATTTGGGGATAAAGAACCACAGGTAAATAGCTTGGTGTAAATTAAAAACAAAATAGTCTGCAATTCCTTGGAAAGTTTGTGGAGAGCCAGCATCATGTTTTCTGACATGATCCACATTCACAGCAAGGGATGACGAACTGGAAGGAGGAAGAGGCTGCAGTGGCAGATCAGGGACTTCAAAAGGTAGACGTAGCTTCATTTAATAGGAATTAATAGGAATCGACACTTTTGCAAGATCTTCTTTTGACTAACAGTGATACGCATTCAACCATGCCATCCATGGTCTGCAGTACAGAAGCTCGCCCATCTTGACTCAGCTGTTTGGAGGACACTGTCATCTTCACCAGAGCTTATGCTGTCAATATCTGTTCCTCTGGCTCAAGAAGCATGGATTCTGGTCCTTTAAGACAACTCTGTGTGGGAGTGTGAACACATGCACATACACATGGATGTAAGTATGCATGTGTATTTTGGAAAAGGTGTGGCTACTGCTTAGAGAGGGAAATCTTTGTATCTGCTGCAATCTCTGGGGAAAATATGAATTAAATGATCCCTTGATAGAACAAAGACTAGTGATGCCTACATATCAAGTCACCAGGAGGACTTGCTCATCACTCACCATGCATTTAGTTACATAAACAGCATTTGAACTACACCAAATCTACAAACACTTAACATAAGCTATACACGCCACTGGTAACTGAACATTTTTCATGTGTTTATCTGCCATACATATATCCTCTTTGGTGAAGTGTCTAGTCAAGTCTTTTGCCCACTTTTTTTTCAAACCATTCCTACTATTGGGTGTTGGAAGTTCTTTATACAGATCCTTTATCAGATGTATGAAGCCATGAAGTAGGATATGCTGCTAAACCCAGAAATTAGGAAGTAGAGGCAAGAGGACCAGGAGTTCAAGGTCACTGGACTACATAGGGAGTTTGAAGCCAATCTGGGTTAGACTCTTCTAAAACAAATAGCAAACACAAAAGGAGCAACAAGTCAGACACCATTTACAAATGTCTTTTCCCGATCTCTGTCCTGTCAACTGGAAACCAACAGGATGACATTGTAGCTTTAATGAGTAACACTCTATTTGTCAAGGACAAAACTCTGTTTCAAATGTAAGCACTAGTCACTGCACAGGACCTCTGACCATTGGATGGAATCTTAAGTCTTAAGGTACGTGGCATGTGGCCCATGGTAACAGATAAAAAAAGAGATAAACCACTGATTATCATTAAAGATCATGCATTATTAATGATCATGTACACAAATTAGTGTTCTGGGGAAGGAAACTTCAAAATATTTCATTGGTCTCAGGAAATAAAGAGCAAGCAATAACACTGTTAGTAGACACACTTTTGACCAATTAATATCACTTGGGTAGAAATTATTTAAGATGTGGCAAGAAGGATACTAGCTATATGGGGTGTTTCAAAATATGCACACAATTTATGTGATCATTTTAATCTTGGAATGAATGAATTCAATATGTAGGTTGTTCATTTTAAAGTTAGTTTTTAACTACTAGGAAACTGTTCATGTTTTTCACACATCAATAAATTATCATCACTGATTTTTACTGGGTCAGAGAATGTCATGATGACAGAATGATGAATGCTCACATTGTTAAATGAATAAGGACAGAAAACACAGCAGCCCATGCCTGGCTAAATGACAAGGGTCTTTCCTCTCATGCACCATAGGGATGTATTTGGCATCTATACAAGGAAGGAACAATGGTGCCACTGCTGTGAAGGAGTGCTAGGGAACCCTTGTTGACTAGCAAAACCTGGCATTTTCTGACATCACATGTGATACGAGAAACTATGTTCAGCAAACCAACAGAAATGAAAATCATAAATAAAGCATCACATACTAGCAGGACATTATTGCTTTTTTACTAGCCTTGTGGCTCCAGAGTGTGAGTCTCCAGAGATGGGCAAATAGGCTTGGGTTCACTTTTGTAGTCCTAGGCATTAATCTCCAAGGCTCTGTGTCTGCCTTCTGCAGGAATGGGTCGCTCATTTGCTTCTCTCAGGCTGCAGGCTGTCAAACAAACACTTGAGCTGTTCTTCACCCAGGTGGATTTTATCTTCCAGCTCTCGCTGCTCAATGATGAGGGCTGACTTCATCTTCACGAAGTGCTCATAGTCAGCCAGGTTCTCCTCGCTGAGGTAGGTGGCCAGGATGTCGAACACAATGCGCTCACGACGGTCCAGGTTCTCTTTAAGCTCCTTCGCATCCTCATGCTGCTGAGTTAGGACTCTCTGTTTCTCCAACAGTGACTGCTATTGAGGGAGAGGGAAACAGAAAGTCCAGTTGAGGCAGGACTGAAGCAGAGACTAGCTAAACCCTTAAAAGCACTGCAGCTTTTGGAGACTTATCTCATAGATATCCATGGAAACGTTGAAGTCACATGGGATCCCCATAGGAATGACTAGGATGTGGTCTACATGTAACTGTGACTAGCTTCTCTACAGTTCTTCCTTCCCTGCTCCTCCCAAAAGCCACTCATAGGTCATCTCGGTTTCCTTTCTCTGACTGTGCCATCTTCTTCCCATTTGCCTTAAAATCAGGGACTAGCAACTACAAAATTCTGACATGCTTCAAAGGGGTAAAGGATTTTGGGTGCCTGTTAGTCCCAAAATTGAAAAGGAGGAATACTATAAAAAAGGTGAGCCTGGGGATACAGGCTTGTAATATCAGCTGTTCAGGAGGCTGGGCAGAAAGCAAAAATAATATTGAGGCTATAACTCTGTGGTAGAGAGTTTTCCTAGTCTAAGTGAGACCATGTGTAAAATCTGTAGAATGAGAGGGAGAAGAGGAGAGGGAGAAGGATGTGCAGACACACACATACATGCACGCAAACATTGATTCTGGAGGTACTACAAAGACAAAGAAAGGACCAGAAAAGCAAGATACAGAAGACAGAATTGCTGGGAGGTTTGTAATGGAACAGCCCTTAACTTCTTACAGTGTCCTGCTTGGGGTTAAGGGACAGGCAACCATGTCTCTAACACATAAAATTCACAATCACTGCTTAAGTTCAAACACAATAGAATCCCTACCAATTCCAAGATGAAAGAAGCTAAGAAAAGAAAGAGATGAATGCATTCAATGTCTTCACATGGAGACTCGGAGAAAGAGGTCAGGAAAGAGGGGCTATTACCTGTTACTGAATGTGGCCTGAACCAGAAACTCTCTTTGGCATGCCCACAACCATACAAACTTTAGAGAGCACTTTGCTTTCTCCGGCTCAAATCAAATAAGATATTTTCATGGAAAGAGGCCCAGTAAGGCCTACTTATTCCAGTCAGAAGATAAGCAGACATTAACTGGGTCTATAAATGTGTTTCAGGCTGTTGAAACCACATAGGTTCATGAAGGTTTCTGAGATAGTGGTAGGAGAGTATGGTAGGTATTTCCTTAATAACAATGTTAAATTCCACAGTATGTAAAGAATGTAGAGTTTGACTAAAATATAACCTATGAAATAAAGCCAGCAAGGAAGATACTTTTCTTTTGAGTACAAGAAAACTGAGGGTACACATGGTGGTTCATGCTTATAATGCTCTTGATTCCCTGCATCTCCTTAGCTTGTTCTGTCATTTGAAAGGAAACCAAGAGAATGGGCCTCAGATGTATCAGAGTATCATACTCTAGATAGATAGTACGCAGGCCATGCAGATAGTATGAGGCTTCTAAGAGCTGACTTTCTTAACACTTTAAGCACAGCCTCTCTGAAAGGATTCTCATCACTTCCCATTTCCCAGACAGATGTGCTTGCATGTACCCGATCTCCAGGAGAAGGACTGTCATCTAAATTATTAAGGGCATTTTCCACACGGGCCAGGCGTCCTGACAGTGACAGCAGGAGGTTCACCACTTTGTCCAGGTCTCCAATGAACATCCGGAACTTGTCAAACTCATTGGGCTTGCAGACATCTTTCACAATGGCTTCCACTTCATCCCCGAGAGCATTGTTGGCTTGGATGTCCTCCAGCAGACTCTCACGTGCTTCTCGGAGCACCTGCAGCTTGCGGCTGATACTGTCGATGAGCTCTTGCTGTAGGGCACAGGGAGGCATGGGGACACTTGTTAGGATGATCCCAATCTGGTGTTCAAAGTAAGTGTAGCCAAATTACATATAGCTTGGGCAGAATTTAGCCAGATTGGGTGTGTTAGTCTTTGCATAATCAAATAATAACAGGAGCGGTGTATAAAACCAGTGGGAAGAGAAGGCCTCCTGGTTAAATATAAGCTTCCTTGTTTATATGAGCCAAAGAGGTAGCTCAGCAGATAAAGGTGCTGGTTGCCAAGTCTGATGACTTGAGTTCCATTCTCACACCAACTGACTAACTTCCATACATGTGCTATGGTATGTGGATGCACCCCCCTACACACACACACACACACACACACACACACACACACACACATAAAAAGAAATTGTTTGTACTTACTGAATATATAAACCCTGATGCGTATATATAAATATATTAAAAAACAAAAAGAGGGCTGGTGTATAGGTCAGTGATAAAGTATTTGCCTAGTATCTAAGAGGTCTTGGGTTCCAGGCTCAGCACCATTAAAATAAATAAATGATCTGGGCAGTGGCGGCACACACCTTTATCACAACACTGACAGTTAATCTTGTCACCTTGACTAGACTGAAAACTTGTTAGCAGAGTCATGAAGCACAGGTCAGAATGTGTATAGAAGGATGTTTTCAAAGACTATTAGATCTTGAAGCTCTGACGTAAGTAGTGTTTTTATCCATCTACCATTTCAGAATTAGAAAAAAACTATTGGGAGGTAGTGGAACTGTGAAATGTGGAGCCTGGTTGCAGGACTGACACAATGGGCATGATCTGAGGCGCTGCATCTTGTTCTTCCTGTTGCTATTTTGTTCTACACCCTAGCTGTGATGAGCTGAACAGCTCTGCTCCACCATGTCATACTACTATGGGAGTATTCAGTCTATGAAACCACGGTTAACAAGATATTGTCCTTCTCTAAAGTGGTCTGTCAAGTACCTCATCAAAAAAAAAAAAAAAAAGAAAAAAAAAGGTGAAAGCAACATGTAAGGGAATGTCCGTGACGTTCTGAGACATCTTTCCGTGCAATTTACTGCCTTTGATCTGACCAGATGTTACAATGGAAAATTTTATATACCAGAAACCATTTCAAGTTTGATTTCTTTTTTGCAGTGCTGGGGATATAACTTTGGGCCTTATTCATCCTAGGCACACATCACTAAAATATACAGACCTATGATTTTAACCATTTTAAGTGTGTGGTAATGTGGATTTAGCCACCACCAGGCATTGTTTTTGAACCCCATCTTCTTCAGACGGACCAGTAAACAATAACACTATAGCCCACCTGCTACAAAAGCAATTTAAAGCAGTGGTTCTCACCCTATGGGTTGTGACTCCTTTGGGTGGGTAGAATAACTTTTCACAAGTGTTGCCTAAGACCATTAGAAAACACAGATATTTACATTATGATTCCTAACAGTAGTAAAACTATAGTTATGAGTATCAATGAAAATAATTTTATGGTTGAAGGTCACCACAGCATGAGGAACTGTATGAAGGGTAGCGGTTAGGAAGGTTGATAAGCACTGATTGAAAGGATGTTTTACTGTTATTTTTATTTTTGTGCGTAGTCCTGGGAATCAAACCCAGGACCTATTACATGTTAGTCATGTACTCTGTCACTGAGCTATATCCCTAACCTTAAAGCAATAATTTTATTTCTGGTGTTTTATTGTTATTGTTGTTGAGATAGTCTTTCTATAAAGTTCAGGGTGGCCTACAATTTATGGTCCTCCTGTTTCAGCCTCAATGCTAGGATCATAGGTGTACCCAGAATCCATTGTATATGTATATGATGTGCATGTATGTATGTAAAGGTCAGAGACTGACATGAGTGTCATTCTTGATTGTCATTTTATTGAAGCAGGGTCTCTCTCACTTGAAACCAGACAATAACAAATTGGTTATTCTATGTTGTTGGCTTGATCTGTGGAGTCCGTCTTTGTCTCCTAAACACTGGAATTATAGGCAGACTGCCACACCCATTATATATATATATATATGTATATATATATATATATACACATATATATATATATATTTGTGTTGTTAATTCCAATCATTATGTTTCCATAGCAAGCATTTTACCCAAGATCCATCTCTCTAGTTATCAAGCATTGATTTTCAAAGAGCAAAAGTAAAAATAAAATGTGGAGCTGGATATAATTGTTCATGTCTGTCTAGCACTGAGGTGGCTGAGGCAGAAGACTATAAGAGATTTAAGACCACCCTGGGCTACATTTGATGTGCCAGGCCAGACAAGGCTATGTAGTAAGACTGTGTCTCAAAAACTAAAGTAAATATACCAAATACAAATATGTGTTCAACACACACAAAGAACCCTACCCCTCATGTACATAAACTTTTTTGTTTTAATTAAAAGAAGGATTGGGATATAATTCATGGGTAGAGTACTTTCATCCCAAGAATGAGGTGAATGAATAGGCAAATTAATCTTTACTATCTAAAAATGTAAATCTGGCTGGGTGTGTTGTTGCAGGTATGTAATCTCAGAACCCAGGAGGCTGAAGCAGGAGGACAACAAGTCCAGCCTAGACTACATAACAAGTTATAGGTGAGCCTGAGCTATATAACATGAGTCTGTGTCCAAAAATAAATAAATAAAACATAAAAAATGTTCAAACTGTGATTCACTTATACTCAAAGTAATTGCTTCTAGTGACATGGTATTCTAGCACCTGGTGCCTTTCAGAGCAAACAGGTAGAACACTATACAGACAAGGTGGGTGAGACAATTTTTTTAAACTGTTTTTTGGGGGTGTCATTTATGAGACAGACTTGCTATGTAGGCCTGGATGGTACACAAGCTGGCTATGTATCCCAGAATGACCCTGAACCTGTGCTAATCCTTTCCCCTCTTCTTCTTGAATGCTAGGATTATAGATATGTGCCACCACATCCGGATTTTTAAAGATATCTTGATATACTTTGTAGGGTACTGTGTTAGAGAATGAATCCAGGGCCTAATATATGCTGGGTAAGCATTCTCCCAATGGGCTATGTACTTGTCCAGGGTATGCACTTCTAAATGCATTGCAGTACAAAATAATAAGGTTTAACTGTAAAGAAAGTAGTTCTTTTTATGTACAGTGTGGCCTAAATTAAAATGCTTCAAATTTCGTGACTTCTGTTTTATGAGGTCAACAACTGAAGATGTTGATGTTTTTAAAAATATGGACATGCAACTAGAGTAAAATACATAATGCTCTAATTCAAGGTCTTTTGAGAGACCAAACACCCACCTCTATACTTAATTCCCAGAATACAAAACTGTATCATTCTTTACACTGAAATGATTTTTAGTGTATAAATAGTTCATGACACTTCCTGACATTCTCAACATAATTAAGATCAATCTATACTATGTTTCAAATTACCAGGTTGGCAGCAATAGAAGTAACACTGTCCTTGCAGTGACTGCCATGGGTGCCACATAATAAGATCCTGAATTAATTTCCAACCTTCTTTCCTACTTCGAAAAGCTGAAGCCTTATCTTCTGCTGCTTCGCCCAAACACCACTAAGCTCTTCCCACAGGGCATCTACACCTTCTTCACTTTTCTCTCACACAGCACTCATTTTTGGGGCTTGAGCTCTGACATTGCTCTGGGTCTCTACAATCTGGCACTTATTTCTTTCTATTTACTCATCCTGTTCCAACTGTCTGATACCTGATGTAGAATAACAAGGGTTGGCAAACTTTTCCCATTAGGGGTTAGAGAGGAAATACTTTATTCCTTGTAGGTTACATGGTTAGTGATAGTTAATATGTAAACAAATGAACATAACTATGTTTTCAATAAAACCTATTTCCAAAAGCAGGCAGTTAGACATCTTTTTGTTGTTGTTTTTGTTGTTGTTGGTGGCCTTATGTAATTCCTATGAGAACATAGGGTCCCTTACAGAGGGCTCCTTTCTCTAGTCTGCCTACAGTTGGATCCTCAAGGGTTTTGTAGAAGGATTAGAACAGAATTAAGCATGAACACAGCTTATTCATGCCCGTTTCTTCCATGAAAAGCAAGCACAAATGCCCTCAGAGATGCTATACATCTGTGCTGAGGTGACAAATGAGTGATCCTGCTACCTTTCAGTGACCCAGCATACAATTCTGAGGAAAGGGTTGTTTGTTTTTATTTTATTTTTTGAAGAAGTATCTCACTGTAAAGCCCAGGCTGGCTGAAACTTGTCACTCTCCTGACTGAGATTACAGGCATTAGTCACCATGCTCAGAGAATTTTGTTTGTATAAAGGCAGATTTTACTATTTCTCCCAGGCTGGTCCAGAACTCCTGGCCTTAAATGATTCTCTTGCCTCAGCTACCTTAATAGCTGTGAGTTGGAACTATTGACTTGACATCAGATTTGTGCTTCTTTCTTACCTTCTTAATGGAAAGGTCATGATCCAAGTCACCTGCTGAATACTCCTCAGGCTCCTGTAGGTCCTTCATCTTGATAAGCAGTTCTGCCTTGGGGGCTGATGTGCTATAATAGGTAGAATTTGTGGCCAAGGACACAACCCCTGGCATACCTGGGTCCTGTTTCCTGGGTGAAGAGGCCAAAATTTTAATTTTAATCAGCTGTGACACAGGCACACTTTTGGACCTAGTACCTAGGTTGTAACAAATGGCACTGAGAGAAGGACAAGAGCTAGGGAAATGAGAAAAGAAAGTTGAGCCCAAAATATTTTAAGAAACAAAATAAAAAACTTTCTCCACTTATACTCACAAGAGTCATAGACTGTTATTCATTGCTGCCATTGTTTTTCAGTAATAAGTTAGAAACTTTAAACCTTCCATACTGGGCAAATACTCTCATGCCCAGTTGCCTCCAACCCATGCTACAGGGTTTTAATTTTTAAAAATGTGTGTGTGTGTGTGTGTGTGTGTGTGTGTGTGTGTGTGTGTGTGTGTTGGGCCATCCTATGCTCTGCTGAATCTTGAAAAGAACCTTCGGGTTCCATATACTAGATACCAACTGCATGCCCCCCAGATATAGCAAAGAAAAATGTCTTTACACACTGTCACATGTCTCCTGCAGAAAGTGAAATTGCTTTTCTTATCCTATCAGTAATTTCAATTACATCCAAGGCCTTACGCGTTCTAGGTAAGTACTTTAACCTCTGAGGTGCATGCTCAGCCCTAGGTAGCGGAAATTTAAACACACAAAATCCATCTCGAATGAAAGAAAATGCTGTTCAATATAGCATTCTTCGACTAGAGGCAGACTTTGTAATGTGCTTTAAAAGTAGGTGAAAGGCAGGTAGACAAAAGACACACAGATTAAATATATGTAAAGATTACGTGATAGCTGTACAGACCAACCTAAGATAAACAGCCACGTGTAGTAGCACACATGTGCAACGTCAGCTCTCAGGAATCTAAGGCAGGAAGGCTTTAAGTTCAAGGTCAGTCCAGTCTACTTGTCTCGAAACAAAATAAAATGGGTGTGGCTTATAACTTAGTGATGACAAATTTACTTAGTATATAAGAGGACCAGGGTTCTATTTCAATATTATCAAGAAGGGGGTGAAAGGGAGATAGGCAGGTGTGGTGGTAGATCCTAAAAATCTAGCACTCAGGAAGCTGAGTTTAAGGGAGCCCAAACTTCTTAGAGAGACCCTACTTCAAAAACAAATGAATGGACAGGCACATGATATGCATGTTAAATACAGAGAGTAGATGATGGACACAAGATGGGTGACAGGGTAGACAGCCTCATATCAGCAGAGGGGCTGCCTCATGCACTATAAGATCTTTAGTAGTCTTTAGTAGTCTTTCCACTAGATGGCAGGAATGCCCTGTTCTCCAGTATGACAGACAAAACTGGAGAGAGATTGTGTGTACTGCCAGAATCATGTCAGCTGTTAAGTTAAGGACATTAGCTGGTGCGGTGGGCATCATCTTGCCTCTGCTAAAATCCAGGTATGGTAATTTTAAATCTTATCAAACAGTGAAAAATTCCGAGGACCCCCCAAGGCAAACCATCACCTCTCTGCAGAAGCAGTCATGAATATGAACACACCACTAAGTCTCTACTTTCACTTCTAAGCCTGTAAGATAGGGACTGAGAAACAAGCCACTATGGTGTATGCCATCTACTTACTTGTCCTCTGTGACTCTGGGTGAGGGGACTTTGGGGAGCAGCTTCCTCCGTTGCTGAGCTTCCTCTAGGAGGTACTCATCTTTGGGGAAAATTCCCTCCATCAGATCCATGGTAGTTTTGATTTTCACGCTGGGGTCCAGGATGTCAGCCAAAGACTTGTCCTTTCCCACAATCTCTCTGGCTAATTCTTCAGACTTCAAGTCGTCCACGGTCTTCTCCTTGGCCTTCCCATAGTTGAGTGAGGGAGGAGAGGAACAGCTATCTCTGACAGGAGGTGCAGGGGTGCTAGGTGGCTGGGGCTCTGGAGGGCGGGCTCTATGAGGGGTTTCCACCTCCTGTCGTGTGTACACACAAAAGCGCGAGTAGCACTGCTCTGATGTACTCAGTGTCTTGATCTGGTCCTTCTCCAGCCCACTGGGCAGTGCGGGCAGCTCGGCTGGGCAAGCGAGACTCTGGCGGCTTTCCTTCTCAGGCTGGCTTTCTGAGTGCACAATTTTTATGGGCACCATCTTCACAGTGGTGTTGTTGTCCATCACCCGCTCAATTCTGCAAAGACAAGGGCTGTCCTCTGAAATCTTGACATGCACAGATTTCCACCCACGATTCACACAGGGATCCCACAACACAAAGACCCACTGTCAACCAGCCAAATAGAAAGACAAGGCAGAGGTTGGAAATTGTCCTCATCTGACCTCTCACATGGTTTCTGGATACCAGCAGTCCAACTCAAACTCTGCCACACAGCTATAGGCACTGGACGAAGAGATCCTGAATGACATGAGACCTGTTTAATATTCATTTTTGTTTTCTTATGAAAATGGGCATTGAACTCCCAAGGGCTTGTACTGGGAAGACAAATGCTCTATGGTCTGAGCTATGGCTACACTCCTTGATTTCTTGTTTTTATTCTGAGGGCAATACAAGTGCATCAAGCACTATTTATTCATTTTCCCTTTGTAGAAAAAAATTATCAGTAGACAGAATTACCAGAAATCTACAAGTAGGTTGTTGCATACTAGAGGTGCCTGGGTGTTCCTCCATGGCCCTAAAAAACGTATTAAGAGTTGCTGTGTTTAGAATTATTGTGCAGCACCTCCACCTATAGGTTCCACTCTAGGGTTTTGTCATGTGTTTCATGTGTCTCTCACATATTGATACCTAAAGCCACCTCTGAGAGATACCATGCGTTATACTGGGAACTCAACTGGAAAATGCCTCCATCAGATTGGCCTATAGGCAAGTTTGGAGCATTTTCATGATTAATGATTGATGTGGGGGTTACCCAGCCCACTTTGGCAGGAGGTCCTGGGTTGTATAATAAAGCATGCTGATTATGCCCAGGGAACAAGCCAATAGTAGTGTTTCTCCCTCCAAGGTCTCTTGCTTCAGTTTCTGCTGACTTCCTTTAATGGTGGACTGTAAACTGTGATGGGCAAGTGACCCTTTCATCCCCAAGTTTCTTTTGGTCATGGTATTTATCATAGCAGAAGAAACCTAACTAAGACAGAGATGCAATTACATCAATGATGTCCTTTCTAAACTTATTTTTTATTGTTTGAGAACTTCATACATACTTATGTTTTCATTAAATCCATCCCACATTCCTCCACTATTCCTTCTCAATTTTATGTGTTTGGTTT
Source organism: Rattus norvegicus (assembly GCF_021556685.1). NCBI lineage: Eukaryota > Metazoa > Chordata > Mammalia > Rodentia > Muridae > Rattus > Rattus norvegicus. The sequence continues at coordinate 29,117,166 of NC_141554.1, forward strand.
TGTTTTTTAAAACTACTGAGCTCACTTAGTGCTGTTAGTATGTGCATAGGTATAGGACTATTTAATGGAGCATAGGTAACCTTTCATGGGCCACATCTTGAAAGAGAACTGACTCCCTCTCCCAGCAGCCACTGATTGCCAACAGCTTCTCACACAGGGGATGGGACTTTGTGAGCCTGCCTTCCTTTTATGCTGGGATTCGTGTGGCTTGACCTTGTGTATTCAGTCAAAGCCACTGTGAGCTCATCTGCACAAGTGCCCTATTCTGTCTGGAAATCAGTTTCACTATAGTTGTTTACTACCTCTGCTACTCTTCCACAAGGATCAATGAACTTTGGGAAGAGGAGGTGTGATATGGATATTCCATATAGCGTTGAAAACTTAGGTTTCATATTTTCTGCATGTTTTAAAGTTGTAGATCACTGTGTTAATAGCTATCTATTACAAAAGAAGGTTATGAGATGTACTAACCTATACAGACCTGTTTAATATTCATTTTTGTTTTCTTATGAAAATGGGCATTGAACTCCCAATACAGACAAGTACTTAAGGGAGGGTTTAATGCTATGTCCACATAGCAGAATTATAATAGTTCTTTCCTACAGTATATGGCACTGTTAACAGTAGGAGACATAAGTTCCACTTCGTGAAACAGGTCTTAAATCCTCCCTTAACATTCCTGTCACTTGTCAGTTCATTATTATTATAATTCCCAGAGTTCAAAGCTGGGTAAGGCTGTTGATTACTCCCCTAGTATCACCCTCAACACCTTCTTATACTATCAAAGCTAGCCAGTGGGAATGAAGCTTTAATGTCATTACCAACTTGTTTTTTCCATGTTTTATGATTCAAGTATGTGGTGTTTTCTACAATAGGCAATAGGCATGAAGTTCTGGAAGGTAACCAAGAGCAATAACAATAACCTATTATGGTTATATTCATTCTATAAGACCTCACTGACCAATAACTTGAAAAGAGGTAGATAACCCATGGCTCTTGGCCTTCTATCCAAGTTATTCCAGAATTTAATGGGGGTGGGTTGAGAAGCAAGGATGCAGCTCAGTTTTCAGAGTCCTTGGCTATCTTAGCCCTTTGGAGGTTAGAGGCAATAGGATAAGGAGTTCAAAGAAAGGTTAGGTTACATAGGCTACATAGTGGGTTCAAGACCAATCCAAGTTATACAGCAAGAGTCTGTCTCAACAAACAAACAAAAACAGAGGGGAGGAGTATTTTAAAGACTATGAAAATAAATGGACATTACTCAACTTTACCTAAAGATCTTATACTTAGGCTAAATCTGATTTTGATCACTAGCAAAACATGCATAATAGGCATGTATCAGAGAGAAAGGCAAATGAAAACGCATTAAGTTCAGACAAAGGGGATCACGATGTCACTAAATCACAACTAGTCATTTGAGCCATGTCTCATTGTTCACACAATTTTCCATGACTGAGTTTTACCCCAGTGTTTGAAGCTGCGGCAAGGCTCCAGCAACAAACACTTGAAGCCTGCATGGGATAAATACATAGCATGCTGTCACAGGACAATACCTTGCTGAATTGTCTTCATGGATAAGCAGGGGAGGCTTGTCTGTCAGCTTCTGTGGGGCAAACTGAGGTGAAGGGGAGCGAGAAGTTTCCATGGTTGATGTCTGTAAGTGTTGACACTTGGAGGAGAGCTGGGCTTCTGGTTGAGGGGAAGTTGGGTCCTCATTCACATGCTGGCTGTCTTGCGGCTGGGCACTGCTGAGCACAGAGGAGCTGTGAGAGAGGGGCAGTTGTATCACACATATACATCCATGAACTCAGTAAATGATGTTGGTTAAGGACTTGTGGACAGCCAGGGGAAGGTGTGCTGTCTAGGCCCTAGTACTTCCTGTCAGTGAAGGCCTCTAAAGTGAGGCTGCCTCTTTAGGGTACAGGGCCATGCTCATTGGCCACAAAGTGTGTTTCTGAGCAGGCAGGGGTGAAAGGGGATCCTGGACTTGGGGTCCTGACTGCCAGTGTGTACTTTTCTAAGTATGTATATTCTAGATTAGTCCAGGCCCTCCTGTGGAGCTCTGGGTCTTCTTGGGAGTGGGACAATTCAGGCAATATGGGATTGACCTGTGAGTTAGTTCTGTTTCAGTAGGTCCTGCAATGTTCTCAGACTGACTTCCTAATTCTGAGCATCAGCTTGTCTAGAAGATGATGGAATAAAAATTAGGCAAAAATTCCAATTAGGATCTTTTCTCTTGGATCACTTTAAAGACTACTCATTTTCTAACACCTGTGCCCACTGCCACTTGTGATCTGTAATACATGTTAAATGTTAGGCTATATGCAGAACATGTTATATATGGAATATGAGGCATTAATGACATGTATACATAGATCTGGTATGGACATACATGTATATACCAACTATATTTCTTTAATAACCCCCTAAAAATAAAGTAAATACCCTCTCTAAAAAAAGAAAAATCATAATTTTGTAAAAAATTTCAGATACAAATATATATTTGGGACTATTTACTTCAAGTTGTAATATTTTTAAATGGCATATGGGAAATGCTCATATACACAGGGATAGGCCTTTGTAAGATGGGCCAAGAATGAATTCAGTCATAAAAACCTTAAAATTAGACCTGAGAAATGAGAAGAACAAATGCTTATTTTGGAAGCAGCTATGACTTACAGAGTTTTTCCTTTACTATCATATCATATGAACATATATATGTATATACACGTACATACACACACATACATACACACACATATATACATATATACACACACACATATATATATACACACACATACATACACACATACATATATACACACACATATATATATACATATGTGTATATATATACATATATATATACACACACACACACACATACATACATACATAGGCCTGCCTGCCTATGACACACATAGAAGCTGGTCTGGATGTATGATTGCCTATGCCATTCTTAAAGCCTATGGGTTGACTACTAGAAAACTTGCAACAACTCAGTGTGCAGTGACTCTGCCAACACACCACACCAAACAAAGCCCAAGGAGAAAAACAAACCTCTGATTTAAGGAAAAGAGCAATTTTCAGTCTAAAATTGACTTCTGGGCTGGGTATGGTGTTTCACATAATCCCAGTATTTGAGAGGCCAAAGCAGAAGGAAAGCATCTAGTTAAAAGCCAGCCTGGATTACAAAGTGAGTAGTTTCAAAAACATCAGTTGATTTTTGAGGAATAGAATAAGAGTATATAGCTCAGTGGTTGAATACTTGCATAATATGTCAAGGCCCTAAGTTTGAGCCCTAGATTGGTTGGTAGGGGTAGGGTTAGGAGCATACTACCAAGAAAACTTTGCTACTGACTCAGACAAGGGCAGCATGTATAAGTAGCAATGAGAGCATATATCCCAGTCACTGAGAAGAGGAACCCATCCCTGTTTCATACCTAGAGTACTTGCACTTCTGAGCTTGTTACAATCTGCATGTGATGTATACTAATATCAGGGTATTGTAGGTGAGATCTGCAGGGTGCCGTGCCTTGTGGATGATAACCCTGTTGTGTCCTGGGGAAATGGGAGGGGAAGGTCCCTTCTTGGGTTAACATGTTCCAGAATAGAGAAGAGCCAATGCCTCTCTGCTGCCCTGAATCCCTCCAAACAGAAGTAGTTAAACTCCACGAGCAATGGTGGTACAAACTGATATCCTAATGACATGGCAGCAATAAAGGCTCAGAGGAAATTATTTTCTCTTGTAGAGAGGATGAAATCTTTGGTCTGTGTAGAGATTTAACATTAATGGACAGGTTATTGACCTAGCTAAGGAACCATCCCTCAAGAGGGTGGGTTCATCTTAAAATTGTGCTAAAAATGATAGAAGAAATAGCTTTTTAATTAGATAATGTACTTTTCCTTCCCTGAATTCCTGCTCCCCATTGTAGTCCCTACAAGCTGCTATGAGGTTCTATAGGGTCTGCCTGACTTAGGTGTAACTTTTTCTTTTGCTGTTTGTCTTCTCTTTTCAGTGCTGGCCAAAGACTAAATGTATTTTCTCTACTACTTTTGACATTTTCATTCTTTCTAGGCAGATATTCTACCAGCTAAGCTATATCCCTTCTTTTCATCCTTTCTATAAAGCTCTGCTCCCCACCATGTGGTTGACCTCCATACTGGTTTAACTCAATCAGTGTGGCTTTTTCTTTCTCTCCTCCATTCTCCCCTGTCTGCATAGCTGCTTAAGTTTATAGCTTGCCTGCCCTGCATTTCTTTTAAAGTTGAATGAAATTGCCCTCAAGCTTCTGTTTGAGTCCATTCTTAATTCTTTTATTAATGAGGGGACCCCAATTTTCCTGATATCACCAAGAAAACAAAACAACTTAGGTCCTCGTGAGCCATCTCGGAGGGCAGGCACGCTTGTGTTACTGCTCAGGAGATTAAAGACTGTTTAGTAAACAAATTGCAACAAAAGCACTAAACTTACCAGAGCAAAAAGACAAGTAAATCTCAAAGAAGTGCCATTTTCTATTTGTAGTATACAGACATTCACAGAAGCTTCTAGTTTGAAATTTTACCAAAGTATATTAAGCAGAGTAGTAGACAGTTTAGGGAACAATACTTAGATTAATACTGTTTTTGTTGCAAAACTCCGATTAGTGCAGCTCCTAGTCATAAAGCCTAGTTCTTTCTGAACTTTTTTTTTTCTGAATCAGCGAGCACACACATTCATTCATTATATATATAATATATATGGAAAAATGAATTTCTGGACAAAATCAGGGAATATATTTCTGGACAAAATCAGAGAATATATTTCTGGACAAAATCAGGGAAAAAGAAATTCTCAGTATGTCTCTACCTCGTTCACAGCAGTATCCTAATTTACATAAAAGAAGAAACAAAGGACAAGAAATATGCACGTGTACATATGAGCTGTGTGGTACCAGTTATAGGAACAGGGAGATAAACCAGGGTTTTAGGTAAAGGTAATTTTGATTCCCAGCAAGGTATTTTCTTCAGGGATCTTAATTTCTAGGGCCCCATTATAGGACATAAAACTGCTGTCAAACTGAGGAAGCATTCGGAGAAGAGCAAGTCATGTGTTAGCTGTTTCCTGCGTCACTTCAAAAAAGTTGGAATATACATGAACTGCTTTCCCTGCAGTTGCTGAAATGTAGTAGCCATGCTTTCAGTCAAAAAAAGATCCTGGTACTTAGTATTATTTGATAAATAGCCACTGTATTATATAACCAGAATCAAATGAACTCTAATTTGTTGCTTAAAATCTACGCATTAGTCACTCACATTAGTCACTCTCAACTGCCCTTCTCTTTTTTTCTTGCCCCTTTTCCAGTTCAAGCTTTCAGAACCAACATTATAAAATCACCAACTAATTTTAACTGTCGGAGTTAAGTAAGAATCTAGTAAACCAGGTCACAGATATACACAATAAAAAAGGACTAAAATGTAGCAATTTCGAGTTCTGTTGAAACCAAATTAAATCAATGTTTTTAATGGTGTCCAAGAGATATATAATGCAGAGTCTAGTATGGCATGTCTGTGATATGTTTGAATATAGGCATATTTATAAATAGATGTATACTGTATATGCTATGTATATCATCTATACAGATATTTATGTAAATGTACATGTATGCCAGTGGTGTTTATATGGCATATATGTATGTATGCTGTCCTATATATCCCTACTGTGATGTATGTTATACATATATATGTGTGGCTGTATATATGCAGACACAAAAATTGACACTATGTTGGGCTCAAACTGACCATCCTTCTACCTCAGCTTCCCAAGTGCTGAGATTATAGGCACATACCTAAACTTATCTAGCCTTTTGAGGGTGGGATGGCAAGGGGGACTAGAATTGAACCCAGGGCTTTGTGCATCTGCCCTATCACTAAGCTATATCTTTGCCCCCTCTCCCCTTTAAGTCAGGGTCTCAGTAAATTGCTCAGATTGTCCTTAAATTCATTTCATAGCCCAAGTAGGTCATGCACCTTCCATCTTTCCTAATCGATTCAGCTTGTTGAATAGCAGGCTTACCTCTTTTTCATACTTTTGAAATAAAAGTCTAATAGGCCTATAATCTAAGCACTTAGGGGACAGAGGTAGGAGGATCAGGAGATTAAGAATTCAGCATCATCCTTTGATTGCATACTGAGTTCAAGTACAGCTTGGCAATATGGAGACTTTAACTAAGAAGGAAAGGGACAAGGGTAGGAGGGAGGAATGAATATCCATAGAGACAGAAAAAAACCCAACCAAACCAACAACAGCAACCCACGAGATAATGAGATGACTTAAGGACTTTGTTTCCCTGTGAGTCCTAGCCACTGATATTTAGGCTGGGTAAGTGATTCATTCTCATCTAAAACATACTAATAACTAGCTAACTGGGTAGCTATAAGTGCTGAGTCACAGAGACCCTATGGTACAATATGAGAATTTGTGTGGAATTCTTCTGAGCTATGCATCTAAAAAGACAGATGCAACAGATGGTCTGTAGGTGAACAGAACCAGCCATTGTTCTCCATGACAAAATCACCATACAACTGTTTTCTAAGACACAAATGACACAATCTGGACAGAATATATAAAACTCAGGCAGAACAAACAAACTTTCAACAGATGATAACGCTGAGTGTGGTGGTTTGAATCTGGATGCCCTCCTATGCTTACATACTTGAATATTTGTTTCCTAGTTGGCGGAACTGTTTAGGAAGGATTAGGAGATGTGGTCTTGATGAAGGAGGTGTGTCACTGGGGGCAGGCTTTGAGGTTTCAAAAGACCCATGCCTGTTCCCAGTGTGTTCTCTCTCTGCCTCCTAACTATAGATGAACATGTGAGTTCTGAGATATTACTGCTGCCATGCTTATGTTTCACTATCATGGACTCTAACCCCCTAAACCACAATTAAACACTTCATTTTATAGGTTGCTTTGGTCATGGTGCTTTGGTACAATAATAGAAAAATAACTAAGACACCAAGATATTTCCTCCTTTCATTAAAGCATGATACAAAATGCTAACATGCCTTACACATATCTGTAATCTACAGTATAACTGTCATGAATAGCAATATAGGCTGAAGAGGTGGCTCAGTGGCTAAGGCAATTGCTGTGTAAGTGTTGAGAACCAGTAATTCCATTGCTTCCATGTTGAGGTGGGAGGCAGAGAACAGGAGAATTCTTAAAAAGTTTGTGTGATAGTTGCCTGGTATATGCAACAGTGAAACAATAAGAGAATCTGTTTACAAAAAGGTAGGAGGTGAGGACCACTATCTGACCTTTACATGTGTGATGTGGCTTATACTTCTATTATCAACACATCCCCTCTACCTACCTATCTACCTACCTACCTACCTGCCTGCCTGCCTACCTACCCACCTACCCAAACACACACACACACACACACACACACACACACACACACACACACACACACACACACACTCTGAATAGGAGCAGTTCTATACTGTGGCTATACTGAGAGTCACACTTGAGAGCTAGCTGTCCAATTTGTTTGCAAAGTGTCTAATTAACTCATAGAACAACTAGGCTGAAACCCAGAATCCTTGCCTTGGAAACCATTGCGTTTCCATGAAGGAGAATGTCAACATTGCTTAAGTCCCATGTTCTCTTTAGTTTCATATTTATAGTTTGAATGTGGCATCCAGGAAATATACCTCCTCTAGCTGTGGGAAAGAGAAAAGTGATTCGGCAAAGAGTAGACTTATTCATCATCAATCATAGATAACTAAGCTGTCCTATAGCCTAGAAGGATATATCAGTGAGATCTCCGTATAGAAGTCAGGCAGCTAGGAGACAAGACACCTAAGCCATTCCACAAACAAGTCTCCCAGGTGAACTCCTGGTATTTCTCACCACCCTTCCCTCATTCCTGATAAGTCTTAGCAGTCACATAAATTCTTTGTTCAAGAATAAGCAGGAAGCTCTTCCATCAATACAGCATCTCATAGCTGTCAAATGAAGTGGTATATGGCACTAGAGCACCAAAGAGGCAGTCAATAAACCAACTGACCAACCAACAAAGACACAGAGTTCATCAGAAACATTTAAAGAGCACGAACATTTAAGATTAATGATGCCAGTTACAATCTTAGAAATTCCAATTAATCATCAAACTTTCCAGAGTACAAGCAGCTGTAGAATACGACTGTCTGATTATCTTCTGACTGTCCAATTTCTAGGCATGGAAACAACATGGTTGAGTAGCTCTTATTTCAAATGTTTGGGGGAAGATATATTTGAATTTGGAATTAAAAGACTTTTTGGACTATTTTCATTCATATATATATACATATATATATATACACACACATATGAACTTAATTATAAACATGAATGCAATAATGCTAACTTTTGCCATGCACTTATATTTATAGACACACATATATTTTATGTTTCACACATACAAACATACACACACACACACACACACCTTAAAGATAATCTTAATATACTATTCTTAGTGTACCTGCATTTAGTATAATGTTGAGGTCAAATGTAGAAATTTGTCTTTTGTGGCATTATGTGGGCACTGTTTCTAATTCAAAAGATTTTCAGATTTTAAGTTTGTGGACTAGGGATGATTACCTATACTTGGTATAATAACGGATACATTATGCTTATGATGACAAGGAAGATAACTATTTCTGCAAATTTTGTTCAAACTCTTGGATCTTTTCATTTAACAGTTTCCTGTGTTTTTATTTGGGGGTTTAGGAGAGAGGTGCTTAAGACAAGGTCTCACTTTGCTACCAAGATTGATCTCAAACTTTCCATGTGACCCAGGCAAGCCTGCCTGAACTTCTTGAGTAGTTGTGATAGCAGACATACACTACCATAGCCAGTCTTCCAACTCTTGTGTCTTGCTGGATGTACTTTGGGGAGAACACAAGCCCAGAAGCATCCTGACTTTGGCCGTGTGTTTACTACAATGCCTCCTGGCTAAAGCTTTTCTCTCTATGCCAGCCTGAGTTTTTCATGCCACGTGGGAAAAGCAATTACTTTAGAAAGCCAGATGAGTTTTATTTTTTCAATGTCTTCACAGATGGATAAAAAGGTTTGCAGTTTCCTTGGGATTTCATTTTAGCTTACAGAGACTCAGATGCCAAGTAGTAATGAAGTTGAGTTAGAAAAATGATAAATCATTTGTGGTTAAATGGGTTGGGGAGAAGACAGATTAAAAGAGAAATCACATCACTCACAGATGATGCAAACCCAAATTAGCAGGCACTGACTTTTTAATACTATACAGTCATTTTTAAACAGAGGAGTGGGCTGAGAAAATGTCTGCTGTGCAAACATGAGGACTTGCATTTGGATTACCAGCATCTATGCAAAAGCTGGGTACGGTGCTGTGTGTGTGTGTGTGTGTGTGTGTGTGTGTGTGTGTGTGGTGTGCGGTGTGTGTGTGGTGTGGTGTGTGTGTGTGTGTGTGTGTGGTGTGCGGTGTGTGGTGTGTGTGTGTGTGTGTGTGTGTGTGTGTGTGTGTGTGTGTGTGTGCGTGCGTAAAACCCTAATGTTGGGGGTAGGGTTGGAGACAAGAGGATCCCCTGAAGCTCAACTGGCCTGCCAGATGAATCATATTGATGAGTTTTAAGTTAAGAGACTGTCTCAAAAAATAAGGTGGAGAATGATCAAGAAAGACACTGACATAGGCTTCTGGACTCTACATGCATGTGCACCTCACATGCATACAAATACATGTGCACAATCATGCGCTTATGCACAAAACAGCCTGAATTTGGAGATTATAATCTGTAATTGCTGCCCAAGTGTCCCAGCGAATAATGTATGTTTTTATAGCACACATTTTGAGACTCTATGGCAAGGCCTTTCTCATTTCTGTAGCTCTATCTCTTCATACCTGGTCCCAAGATTTGATGTAGTAAGAAACTGGGTTCTTCTTAAACTTAGTCAGAAGGCCTGGCAGAGGGTTTGAATAGTGAAGGATGACACCTCTCCAATTTTATTTCAAAACCAGTCTTCCAAGCAATTTGGATGTTAAGGAAAAACTAAGAATATGTTTTTCACAACTTCCCCTCTCAAATTCCTTCTCTCCCACTTTTCTACCTACTACATGTGGGTATTAAAAGCTATGTTCTCAGGGGCTGGAGAGATGGCTCAGTGGTTAAGAGCACTGACTGTTCTTCCAGAGGACCTGAGTTCAATTCCCAGCAACCACATGGTGGCTCACAACTATCTGTAATGAGATCTGATGCCCTCTTCTGGTGTGTCTAAAGAGAGTGACAGTGTATTCACATATATAAAATAAATAAATAAAATAAATCTTTTAAAAAAAAGGTATGTTATTGGCATTTTAATTCTTGGTTCTGAATATCCCTTCCAAAGGAAATAATCATTATCTATAAAAATGGTGACACTGGATGCGCCCTGGGACCAGGTCTAGGGGGAATCTACCCATGTTCTTACAGTCAGAACAACTTCCTGAGCCCTGGGCCTGAGCCCTGTTTATTGAAATGATAAATCTTCAAAATGATATCTGTGGAGCTCCACTTAGGGGGGAGCAACACTGCCCCAGATTTAAAGAGGCCAGGAAAGTTTGTTTTTAAAGAAGTTTTTTAAACCTCATCATACTCTCCACCACATAAACTCTTTTATCCCTTCTTCTGGCATTCTCATATACATATTCATTCTCTCCATTCTTCTCTTCACTTGTCTCCTCCCTCCTGATCTTCCTGCTTCTAACTCCTGAATGCTGGAATTCAGGTGTGCACCATAATGCCCAGTTTATGAAGTACTGGGATTGAACCCAGGGCTTGCTGGATGCTAGGCTTTACCAACCAATTGGGGTATATCACTAACCTTAACATTCTCCTTATATCCTTCACAATGTTTATACAAATGATAAATTCATACACACTTTGTTGTTATTGTTATTTCACCTTTGACAATACTGGGAATTATAAATATCTAAGGCTTCAGGCCTAGGAGACAACCATTTTACCACTGAGCTATAATTCCAAACCTCTACCTTTTATTTTCACACAAATTGCTCAACCTGGACATGAATTTAGATTTTCCCACCTTAGCTTCCCAAGTAGCTGAGATTAAATGCTTGGCAGCACCAGGCCAGGCCACTTGTGAATTTAAAATTTTAGCATATGCCTTCCTATGTACAACAGGGATTAGCAAACTTGAAATTTTAATCTTTGGTTTGGCATGTCCCTTTCATTTAGAAAAAGTATGGGCATTAAATTGCTGGTGTGCTACATGGTTTATAAACCAAGTTTTATCAGAATATACTGCTCTGGAACATTTGGTCCTAGGAAAACCTACTCGAAAATACTGTGAGGCTCATGGGGGAAAAACAGATAGGAGCTAGAAAGATGGCTCAGTGGTTAAGAGTACTTGTCGGTCTTACAGAGTTTGGTTTCCAGCCCCCACATGGTGGCTCATAAACATCTATAACTATAGTTCCAGGGAATCCAACGGGAATATACATGATGAACATACATACATGCATACATATATACTGCACATACATACATACATGCATGTAAAACATCCATTTACATATTTTCTAGGAAAAAGAAAAAAAGAGGGGCTGAAAATTCCGAGACTGCACACAGTACAATTTACTGAGATTTACTAATAGAAATGTAGTCAAAGTTTATAGCAAAATCAGTTGGAGACCTACCATTTGAGTCAGAAAGAGGAGTATATATCTAATGACTACATCTTAAATGTAATATATCGTTTATCCTATTATCAAAGAATCAGGAGTATCCTTGGAGCTGGGGTCTGGTTTGCTTAATTGTGGTCTATTGGGAAACTATGTGAAGGAACAGACCTGGGTCAACCACAGAGATGATGACTGGTTTATAGCACTCAGATCAAGCTTGAATCCCTCTTCCAATTTTCAATTTTTTTTGTTTGTTTAGGACAGCATCTTAATGCATAGTAGCTCACTCTGGCATTGAACTCAGTGTCCTCCTACTTTAGCAACTACAAATGCTAGGATCACAAACATTTTTCAAGTCCCCAGAATAGCCAGTTCATTTACCAAATACTTTGCAGACTAAGAACATAGCAGAGTACATGGGACACGGCACTGTCCTTTAAGACTTGAACACTTCAATCTCCTACAAACTGTTAGCAAGCCCTACCAGAAGCAAGAAATTTGTTCTAAGCTAGGATTTAAATCTGTCTTCTGAGTTCTCCATTTCTTTTATAATACAACATAACACATCATCCTTAGCCACTCTTTCTTCTTTTCAAAGCATTATAGACCATTTCAGAATTGTCAGAAGTGTAGATGGTTGCATGTAATGCCATACAATTGGTTAACTACATACTGGGAACAATAACACATAGTTGCTAAAAGCTGGTGGCCACTAAAACACAGAAGTGGTACTAGAGAGTCACCAAATGTCGGCCACAACAAGAGGATTCAATAACAAGTGGTTAAGGTTAGAAATAATCTAACCCTAACCAACTGTAAATGTTTGAAAAGTATACACCATACTGCACAAATGTATTGTTACCTAAATGACAGTGATTAAGAAAGGCCCACTTTTAATAGAAATGTGAACAGTAATGAATAAAAAAAAGGCCAATAAATATACAAAAAAGATTGCCTCTCCAGAGTCCCTAAGAAATGCATGTTAAGAGTAGGTTACTTAATAAACCACAGAATTCCAAATTAATGTGTAATATTGGTAAAATTGTGAGAAAAACACAATCTTAAGCTGCTGGTGAATGAAGCATAAATAACAATGATACTCTTCATAGGTCCACAAGGTGATGTTTCCTAAATACCTATCTATCATGCCTTAAGACAATCTACATGGAAGTGTATGGCTGTCTCAGTACAATATCTTACTAAAGTATTATTTGTAATTGTGAATGGCTAGAAGCAGCTTTAATGTCTATACTGTAAGACAGATTTCTCATATCTTAGGATACCAGTTATACTACATATAAAATGTTTTTGTATGTTTTAAAGGCAGTTTGCATATACTATGTGGAGAATGACTGCATATGCAAATTATATATTCGTGTCGAAACAAGACTTCAATACACACACTTTCGTGTTCTATAGTGGAATTACTGGGTGAGGGGATTAAAGATGGTTTTAATTTTCTCTCTTTAATTGTTTATATTAATTTGAGCTATCTTCCCACTCTATCTAAAAATTTATTTTAAAAGGGTGGGGGTAAAAAGGGTGAATAATTAAATAGATTCTGGATATCTTTGGACATCCAGAAATGTCTGCAATCCTCCTATCAATGATACGATCCGACTGCTAACTTGCTCTAGCTGAAGCCAGGTAAAACCTCTAGTGTCCAAGAAAAGGGAAAGACATAAAATGCCAGCTTTTTTTTCCTGTGGCTCCCCACCCATGATCAACACACACACACACACACACACACACACACACACACACACACACACACACACAATCTAAAGCAGTAAAGCGTCATATAAATGCATTCTAAAAGGCCATATAAATTATTACCTTCCCCAACCTCCAGCATCCAAAGTCAGACTTTGGGGGAGTGGCCAGTCTGTGCAAAGCATGCGGCGGTTAACAGGCAGTTACTAAGTCATTTGTCACTGCAGCTGGGTAGCAGAAGCTTTCTGTAACCCATCTAGTTGAAACACATTAGTGATTATTTCCAGAATGTTGCAAAAATACCTTTGTGAATGCTTGAATGAACAAGAATGCCCCTGCAAACTTTCTCCTTAAGGAGGTGTGTGTGTGTGCATGCACACGCATATGTATACATAAAATGTTTTTTCTACTACATACGATAAAGTATACAGACTAGTCCCCTTTTCCACCATAAAAGCAATACTCTCCCCTATGACAAAATCTTCAAAAATATTTATATCTACTTCAACCAGAAAATATGCCAACATTCAAATTTTTTCCAATATTTTACGCTTAAATTATTTTCCAACCATTTAAGAAATATAGTCAGTAGACAGCAAGCTATTTAGTTACAATGCTACCAGATTTGGGAAAACCTTTCCTCTTAATTTGCTTTTTTTCCTCCTCTTTTTTTTTTTTTTTTTTTTTTTTTTTGCCTCTGCACTGGCACAATCAATGCCTAAATGTGCAATTCAAGATGACACCTACTCCCATGAGTCAGTGAATACAGACTCAGATAGTGTATGTATGTGTGTATAGAGATAGCTATGCAGTAATTTCCCTGTGAAAATGTCATTCTTTCTACACATGCAAAAGCTTCCTTGCCTGCAGCAAAGGCAATTCATCATTTAGCAACATGGCCCAAAATAATAACCTGCATTTTTAATCACAATGAAAGAGGCAGAATGGAAAATGCAATCACATGTATAATAACACATTTAAAGAAAGAACATTACCACGATCAAAACAAATAATATATTATAGGAACTAAAATATTAAAAGCCACAGAGATACCATTTTCTCCTTATAGTTTTTTTTTTCACTGCAGCTAGCAAGCTGTGTGAATGTACACATGGACCGTTTGCATGACCAAGCATGCACACCTGGTTTTACTCCCTCACCACCCCCCAATTTGGATGTGGCTAACTCACCATTTTTTTCAGTGTCCACACTCAGTGTCTCAGGAGTGAGAATGCCTGCATCTTATGGCTATTGAAAAAGAAACGGCAATGCAGACAGGTCTTCACAGATTCCTCCTTCCTGCATACTCCGCTCATCCATGTGCAGAACTCACACAGAGCAATTTTTCCACACAGCAAGGGCTACCAGTGCCACCAGTTAGGAACGGCAGCTTTCAGTTTCAATGTGCTTTCATCTAGCTTTAAAAATCAAGGCTGCAAAAACTGTCTGTGTCCTTAAACATGCACGCAGCATGGACAAATATGCCCCCTCTCACATGTGTGCATGCTTACAGAGCGCTCCATCCAGAATCTGAACCCCGATTTGCATGATTTTTCATCTTTAGACAGAACAATAAACAATGAGAATGTTTGCAGATCTTGCCAGATCAGACCCACGCCATTGTGAGCTGACAAACAACCTGCCCTTTAAGGCTGTAGAACAAAAGAGGCATTAGGAACTACACCCCCTTCTCAAATAGCACAAGTGATTTTTTAAAACAGTTCCCCTCAAGGATAAGATACCCTGTGAAGGAGCACTAGAGTCTCTTACCTGCACCCCTGCTTGCTGCTGTAGACTGTGGCTCATTCAGCCTGCAAAGACAGCTAAGTGCTTCAGGGACCCAAAGCCCGCCTCTGCCACCGCAGAATCCTGCTGCCTACAGCATTGTGGAGTCACGAAGGCATGCTGGCAACAGCTGGAATATCAGAGCCTGCTGCCTATGATGCACAAGTTTATGAAGGTGCTGTCAACTCCAAAAACCAGTGTATCTGGTCTCAGGGAATATTCCCAACACTTCCCATGATTAATTTGTAAGAGGCTTCTCTTTTTAAAACTGCTATTAGGCACGGGGGCGGGGGGAGGTCCTTTCTTTTTCTGTTTTCTAAAAAGTGGAAAATATAGAAGAAGAGCCCTCTGCAAAAATGTCATTCATGAATTCTACTTAAGAGCTCTCACCAAGGCTATCACAGGCATACACATCCAACTCTACAACTACAATGAAGTTAAAGAAGACACTCAATAGCCTATTTTATGTTGGTGGATATTCTTACACTGATTACACACTCATTAGGAATGTAATCCATCAGCTAACAAACAAAGTGTTTCAGAACTTTTCCTGTGTGCAAGGGCACTGGGGCAAGAAGACAAAGCAACCAGACTGACCCCAACTCACTCAATTCATCACATCACAATGACTTGCATTTAAAGACTCTGCCCCACCTCCACTCTGACCACAGCCCCCAACCATGGGTGCTGAACAGAAATTGCCCCCTCACAAATTTTCTTCATAGCTCCTTCCCACCTAGACAGCTCTCAACATCTGAGTCCTGGGTTTAGCCACCAGGGCTTTCTTTTTCCAGCTTGTTTACATAAAGCTCTTCTCAATACACAGTAATTATTTCAGACTCCAGCTCATTTCACCAAATAACATGCTATTTTGCAGCCGCCAATGTAGTACACTGCTAGTCTATTGACATTATATCCATTAAGCATTTACCTTTTTATTAGCACATATTCACTTTTACAGCATTATCGGTTTCATTCTTATAATTTTATACATTTAAATTACATAGTTTATGCAAATACTCTATTATCTTCCTTTACCCCCTTTTCTTATCCTTCATCTTCACAAACACTAACCTTTCTACTACTTTCATGTCATATGCATATACATGTGTATGTATTTAATCTAGCTGCCACACGAGAAAAAGTTTTTCCTGATATAGCTTATTGTACTAAACACAGTGATCTCCAGTTTCATCTATTTCTCTTCAAATGACATGATTTCATTTTTCTTTGTGACCAAGTAAAATATATATACTCAGCAGCCTACATTTTTCTTTACTATTCTGTTTATGGGATACCCAGGCCAATTTAATAATTTGGCTACTGTGAACAGTGCTTCAGTGGACAATGATATATAGATGTCTCTGTGGTATACTAACTTGGATTCCACTAAATGCTTAAATTTACAAGAAAGGCTTATAAGAGGTTATTAAATCTGGGTAGCCGGACACACAGTAAAGATTTGACCCTGTATTTTTGATTGAAAAGCTCATACTCTTTCCACTGTTTTTCATGTCCACATAGTATTTTATGTATTATCATATACAGTGATGTCACCTCCCTAGCATCCCCATCCTTGCCTTCCTCTCCCATGGGACTTGTACATGTTAAAGTGTTAATCAAGTATTCTACCAACTGGGTATATCCCTAACACAAATATTTCATTTTCAAATAAAAAAATAATTAATAGAATGTTAAAAGGAACGAGTTCCCATATAATAGACCAAGTGTCCTTTATTACTAAGCTTCAGATTTGTATGATATAGTATTCTGTCTTTTGAATCTTATGTATCTCTCACAGTCCTACTATGAAGTGGAAGCATCTTTAGGTAGTAGGGCCTCCACAAAGGAAGTTAAGTCACTAGGATTATATACTTGAAGGAGACTGTAGTACACCAGTTCCCTCTTTCTCCCACTCTGCTGCCATGAATTTTTTTTACCATCATGTCTTTCTTCCATGATGTGCTGCTCCATCAGAGGCCTAAAAGCAATGTAATCAAATGTAGGTGGAAACCTCTGAAACTATAAGCCAAAGCAACATTTTTCCTTTATAAATTCATCATTTCAATCATTTTGTTGTGATGGAAAATAGTCTGATATGTATTTATCCCAGTTAATCAACCAATATTTTGAGACTGATGCACTACCTATTGTACTAATGAGCACCTCAATATTAATACATTAATATTAACTAAAAGTCTTATATCATTTTAATAATATTATATTTTATAAGTTATTTTATATTTTACTAATTATCATATATTATTGTTCCTTTCCTGGCCTAGGATCCCAGGCAGGCACCACATTGTATATAGTGACTATGTTTTCTTAAGCCCCTTTTATCGTGATAGTGTTATAACACTGAAAGTTTCTCCCTCCCCTCAAATGCATATGTTAAAAGCATAACCATGCAGACGTGGAGATGAAATGGATAATGTCAGAATTCAGGGTGAAGCTGTTGTGTAGCAGTGTACTAGGTAAAGACCTTTCATTAGAGGGAAACTCTTTAAGATGCAGAATACAAAAAGGGAGCATATTCTAAGAGTCAGCAAAACACTCCAACCTATAGGGAAGCTTGTTAAAACAGGATGTAAAAAAGACTCAACAGCTTCAGGAAGTCCCTGGAGCCGACTACATACACTGGGCGTTTCCCTTCTCAAAAGTATAAACACAATAAAGGCTGCCGAGAAGACTCAGACAAGCCTGGAAGAAGCAGAGAGTAGTTGAGCTACCTAGAAGACTCTCAAGACATACTGAGCTGCCTGGAAAAGACACTTTCCAACTTGATGCCTGTAAGTTGTATTGTGTGCTCCAGGTCTCCAGCTTTTATAAGCTGTTACCCACGCCGGGATAGGCTTTGGTGATGCATATGTCTTTGAGACCTTTCTGTTCCTGAAAATAACCCCTCACCCATATTCCTGTAAATAACCCCATTAAATGTCACTGGTTGACCAAGTTTGACTTTTGCACTATTTGTACTTTGGTCTGTCATCAGATCCCTATCTGGGATGAGTGACATTTGTTCACATCTCTCAAGGAACAATGTCACACAGCAGAGGGTGAGGCTGGAAGATTGTGAGTTCATAGATAATCTGAGCTATAGTCAAACCCTTCTTAAAAACCAACCAACTAACTGACCCTAACCTCTTAAGAACTAGGAGGTAGAGCATTTGGGGAGTAAAAGTTCAGGAGAGTGGATATCTCATTAGAGGGATTACTGAATTTATGTGGGAACACAAAGTATAAATATTTTTCTTTAGGCCAGAAAATGAGATCTCAAAAGGCACCAAATCTGCTAGTGCCTTAACCTTGGACTTTAGCCTCCAGAATGGTTCAAAATACCTACCTGGTGGTGTTTGAACAGTACTACATGTCTTTAGTTCTGACACCCAGGAGGCAGAGGCAGGAGGACCTTTTTGAGTGAGGCCAGCCTGGTCTACAGAGTGAGCTCCAGGCCAGCCAGGACTACATAGTGGGACCATACCTTAAACAACAGAAATATTTGGTAGTAGATCCTTTTGGTTGTGACTAGACACACTGGGGGGTGTGCCCTTGCAGAATCTATCTTGTCCTAAATCCACCCCTTCCCTTTTTGCTTCTCAATGATATGAGGTAAGCAGCGGTAGGAGGTGATCAGCTTTTCCTGTAGTCTAAGATATTTTGTTCCCTTTGTTTTGGTGTTCTTGATATTTTTGAGGATTTTTCAGGCACCTGTAACATGCTATTCATTTGATTTTCCCCCGTTAGATTGTGTCTATGAATTTCTGGGTAAAGACTACAGAGGTAAATTATTTTTGTCATCACCATACAAAGGGTACATAATGCTAACATGTCTTATTTCTTTGGTATCAATCCAATCATGTGGTCAATCTGTAAGCTTTCTCTGTACTCTTTAGCCTGCATTCTTCTACAGGATGTTACCAAATGACTGAAGGCCCAGAGTTATGCTCCACCTTCTTGAGGGTAGACATACTGAATTTTCCCACTGCTATAACAAAATATCTGAAAAATACAACTTAAAGGATAAAGGCTTTATTTTGGTTCATGGATTCAAAGATTCAATCCAAGATTACTCTGATTCCATTGCTTTGTTTTGGGCCTGAGTGAGGCAAAGTATCACTGTGGTCAACTACATAAGGTAAGGTCAAAATATCACAGCACCTCTAGTAAACATGATGCTTGCTATCATTGTATAGCATTCAGGAAGCAGAAAGGAGGATGGAGACTTAGGGGAAGATAGCCAAGGATACACTCAGATAACCCACTTCCACCAATCACACCCAGCTCCCAAAGATTCTACCATCCCCCAGTACTCTATTCACTTGGTTAGGGCTCTCACGATCTAGTTATTTCCCAAAAGCCATCAGTTTGCTATCAAGCCTTTAGCATAGTAACTCTGGGAGATACTTTAGATCAAAATCATGAGAGTAGAGTGTTCTCACATTTTGTCTACATGATAGACTTGTCTATTGCCCATGTATTAATTTATTCATTCATTTTTGTAAGCACCATGAATTTATTCTACACGTTGGCTGATAACCATCACTACTTTATTTTGCTGCTTCAAATGTTCCAGCTTGATTCATTATAGGATTCAGGAGCCCTGATATGTGTCCTCATTGTGGGTTCTGGATTTATTTGTTTGTGTGTATGTGTTCATCTCCTTCCTTTTCAATCTCTTCCAGGTTTACCCACCTTTGATATTCCCCAACAAGTCTTTAAGGTGGCTCTGGTCCTTCCTATGGGATTAAGACTTAGGTGTGGGCTGCAGTTCAGAAATATGTTCATTCTCATATTCTCTCTCTCTCTCTCTCTCTCTCTCTCTCTCTCTCTCTCTCTGTCTCTCTCTGTCTCTCTCTGTGTGTGTCTCTCTCTCCCCCCCATATATATCTGATTGAATTATTAGTATTAGATTAACATCACAGCATCAGTCCACATAAACTTGTAGGAGCTGGTTCTTTCTTTTCATTGTATAGATACTGGAAGTCAAACTGAGTCACCAAACTTGATAGCAAGTACCTTTACACACTAAGGTATCCCCGAGTCTAATTGTTACAATTTTAAACTACATTAAAAAATAAAATAATTTTTGAAAACATCATACATGCCCACAACGTATTTTCATCATACTTACCTCCCATTACCCTACACTTAATTCCACCCAGATCGACTTCCACTTCATACCACCCTCCCAACTTCATGCCAATGGAGCCTGACACCCATGAGTATATAGGCAGCATAAATCAGAACAGGTGGGCTATTTAAAAAAAAGAGGACACAAAAGAATTCTTAAAGGAGATTCTTTACTTCTAAAGGGAAAGTACTTTTATGACATACAGGTTTCCATATGTGGGTTTCCATACACATACCTCTTAGAGTAAGGCATAATTACCAGAATTTATAAGATGCTCAAACCCTTCTAAATCATTCTAAGATTTTTCAGTCCTGCTAACTGTCCACGTTCCCCTCTTATTCCTGGTAAGCCATTAAACTAATTTTTTGGACTGACATATTCTGAATCAATTATATACATGGTAGTATTTTTTGTTGTAGTATCTAATACGTATAAACATAAAACCTGTTTTATTTTCTCTCTATAGCTGTTGGTCTATAAACCACTAAACAATTTGGCAAACTTGTATGCAAGCAAACTGCAAAACTTATGTCAGCTTAAAGGGCTCATTTCCTACTAGATAGAATGATGTGCACACCTGGGATCCCACTATTTGGATGGTTGAGGCAGGAAGATTATGTGCTCACAACTAGCTAAGGCTACATGGCGATTTCCAAGCCAGGTGGACTACATAGCAAGACTTTATCTCAATATAACAAAACAAAAAACAAAAGCACTGAGGGCTGTGCCCTTGAGAAAAGCTGACAGAGAGACTTCTTAAGCTACTGTGATCCCTATTCATATATTGTCTCTCCTTGTCCTTTGCTTTCCTTTCCAAATATATTCTATACAGCACTCTCAAATTGGAGTCAAGGTATTTCAAGAAAAGCCTGCTGGCAATGCACACTGTGACAGAATGTGCAATGAAAAGTATATTTTGCTATGTGTTCAGAACTAAGGCTGCAGCACAGTCATGAGATACATACACCATGGGCCAGCACTGCCATAAACACTTCAGATTTCTTACCCATTTGACTTTTAATATGGTTTTGGTTCTTATATGTTTAGAAATCTTTTTTTTTCTTATCAAGGTCTTGTGACTCACATTCACACACAGCCTGAGGTTATGACCCACAACTTAAGAGGCTGGGATTTAAGGTAAATTTACAAACAAATAACATCCAGGATGCGTACTCCCTCCCCCCATGTGTGTACCTACAAAGCCTATGCATGTTAAGGGAAGTCAAGAGTTCCAATTCCTGTAGCTGTCTTATGAGATAGCTTAAGTTCAATTGACCTTTGCTTTCCTAAAGATCAGCCACAGACCTAATAGTTTATAGCTCTACTATATAAGGGCTAACGTACAGAGAAAGTAGCAAAGGGAAAGCTTCTTGAATATACCCACAAGTGGCTGCCTGCTTCTAGAGTCTACTTTTCAGTACTCTGAAAACCAAAAATCTATAAGGGTATTTCTAGATTGGTTAATTGAGAAGAAGATCCACCCTATGTGGGCAGTAATCCCATGGGGAGAATAAAAGGAGAAACTGAGTTAAGCAGCAGTATTCTTTTCTCCTGGTTCCTGATTATGGACACAAAGTGAAGCTGCCTCACATTCCTCACACTCCTGCTGTTGTGAGTTCCTTACCATTGAGAATAGTACCCTCTCCAACTATGAACCAATATACACCTTTCCTTAAGCCACTTTTTCAAATATTTTTGTCACAGCAATGAGAAGAGGAACTAATAACAGACATGAAAACAAAGTCTGCCCATGTGGTAGCACACACCTTTAATCTCAGGTGGATCTCCATGAGTGTGAGTCCAACCTGGTCTCCAGGACAGCCAGGGCCTACATGAAGAGACACTGTTTCAAGAAACCACCCAACCAACCAACCAACCAACCAACCAACCAACCAACCAGTCTTGTGCCTCTGTCTTTTTCTGGCAGTTGCTGTTTTTCATTTTTTGGAACGATGGTCTTGTGTTTGCATATTCAGAAAGAGTGCTTCAGTTCAGAATTCTGCCTGGTGTTGTGGAATGGAAGTTCTGGCCCCTCATCCCTGTCCACCCTCCCTTATCCCTCATCTTCCAAGCTTAAGTTTCACCTTTTTAGCCTGACCCACCCAGCACTGGATGCATAATTACCTAGCACAGTCCTTTAGAAAAGGCAGGCTGCAATTGCTGGACAGCTAATTGAAGGCCAGGGACAATAAACATCTGCCCTAAAGCCATGAACATAGGGTAGAGCTCTCCCATAATCAATCTCTGTTACTTCCAAAATCCACTTGGCAGAAGCTGGTTTTCTAAAGAGGAAATTGGTCTTCACAATAATTTCTACACGCCAAGTTCCCTCTCAAGAGCAAACACCCAAAGTGGGTTTGCTTTGCTGGTTAATGCATTTTATATTAGAGCAAAATGTCTCTAAAGAATCCCCCCACATGAATTCAGTTTTGTAGCTCTATAGGAATAACTTCTTTCCTTCCCTCATCTGGATAAAATAGAATTTTGAAGTCAGTGGCAGACCAGCTGTGGTGGTCATCCCCAGACCTCATCTCAGCCCAATTTTGTAGCATATCCTAGGACACTATCTTTACAGAAGAGGCTAAACGTGAGGAGCAAAAACCAAATGTAGTATGTTAATTTTCTTATAAGGGTTAAAATATGATTATGGGAAACAAGTCAGTTTAATGATTTCTTCAGAGATGCTTATGTCTTAACTTTGGAACAAGTGTAGATAGTAAAGCCCATTTCACTTACTAGCATTTAACTAAATGTTAGTAATCTTTTGTAAAATTTCAACACAGAACATGTACTACCATGGAATGCTTAGCAATGACTCAAGGAAGGTTGAGCAGCAAACCATCTATTCATCTACTCACCTATTCTTCCTTCTGTCTGCTCATTCACCGTCTAGCATCCCCCACCCATGTCTCCATCAACCCCTTATTTATCCATCCAAACAACCATCTACTTGAGGGTCTATGAGTTAGACAAACTCCTTGGTAGGCCATCAGATAGAGAGATGCCATAGCTACTTATTAAAAGATGGTGAGCTTCTAAGATGGCTTGTTTCCTCCTCAACCTCCTAACCTGAGACAAAAGCCTGATCTTCAAGACCTTGTGGGCTTTCTTCCTGCCAGTAGGGTGCCTGCTGATGGCCTGGCTCAACAGTTGGGCCTATTAACCTTTTCTCAAACTGCAGACTCTAAATTAGGGGAGAAAAACTCTTCAGAGACTTTAAAAATACCTAGCCCTTTTGTGAACAGACTGGATTTTGGGTGTCCTGATTTCTTTCCTCCCCCAGGCTTTAGAAGGTCATTTTTCTCTGTGGGTCTGCTGCATAAACCTGTTTCCTCACCCCCAATAAATGCCTTTCAACTGCTGATTCTGTTTGTTCTTGTTTGTTGCTACCTGTCATGCTCACATTTTTTTTTTTTGCCTTTTACTTCTTTGACTGGCAGAGAAAATGAATCTAATTGAAGAACTCTAGACTATACTCATGACATATCCATCCATAATCAACTCATTCATCCTTCTATCTGCCAACTCATCTATTCAAGTGCCTAACCATTCATCCATCTACCTACCCTTCTCTGTATCCATCTACCCAAGGACTGGTTGATTTGTCTGTTCCCTTACCCATCTATCAATTCACTAATGTATTCATTCACCAACCATTTACTTGGCACCTAATCTATATAGGAACTTTGTCTGATAAACAGTAATAAAAAATTAAAATCCTGTTCTTCCAAACTGCCTATCAGGAATGAGGAGGGGGAGTCCAGAGAGCAGGACAAAGGAACAGGAAATATATCCATGATATCATTCTCTACCCGATATCTCAACTGGTAAAGGATATCATTGTTTGTAATATAACGGGCATCTACTTTGAGGGTATAAGGAAAAAAAGAATTTTGCTGTCACAAGAAGTAATACATGAACAAGATGAAAGTAAGTCAATCTGGTCATTTCTTTTTGCAAAAAGGATGTGCTATGCTCCAGAATAATGTTAGTAGGATAGCAGCACACATGGCCTAGATGGCTTCAGTCTTTTATCCCTAACATACAGGAGTAGGGTTACCTGTTCCTCTTTGGCTGAGGTTTAACCTTAGTGTCTACTAATGACTGTCTAATTTAGAAAGTAGTGGCATAAAATGGAAAAATAGAAAGAGAAAGGGTAGAATTTAAAGCATTTTAGGAATTCCAGGAAGCCAATTACAATTATCTAACAAAGAACTGAGAAAAGGAGTTCTGGTGGAGGAAAGGATGGAAAAGGAAGTAGACATATTCTTTTTTTTAGACATCATATTCTTAACCAAGAGAAATGTCTTACAAAGTCAAACTCTGAAAAGCAGCATTACTGAACAGAGTTGGGAGCTATACAATAAGGCTGCTGTAATACAGTGTTCTGAACCCCACAACTACCATCTTGCTGTCCCATTTGCCACCACATATAAGACAGAAGCTTTTATTACTCTTCATTGTAAGTGCTTTCCTTTCACTTGTGAGTGTGAGAAAGCTGACACAGGAATAGAACTCACTAGCATAAAGGTACGTGGAAAAGGGAGGGGCATCTCTCCTAGTGTTAGGACCTGAATTGAGACCTCCTTCCAAATTAATGTGTTGAAGTCCTATCTTCAGTATCTCAGAGTATAACTATGTAGGCAAACAAGACATTTAAAGTGGTGGTTAAGGAGAAATGAGGTCACTAGGGTGGCTCAAAACTAATCTGTTTGGTGTCCTTGTAAGAACTAGAGATTAGGAACAGAGAAACCCACAATGTAAACAAATGAGGACAGAAGACATAGCAAGGAGATGGAGTCTACAAACATGACCATCAGAGGAAAACAGAGGAGCAAGTTCACACCTTTCACTATATGTATTCAAAAGATGGAACTCTAGTCTACAGGTTTGGTGGCAGGGGCCTTAACCAGGTGAACCATCTCACTAGATCCTGTGAGAACATGTTTTGCTTTTTTTTTAAATGATAACTCTTAAGAAATCAGATACTGAACATCTAAGGGACTCTCAAGTTAATGATTGAATGCATTTGCAAGAAACAGACCCTGCTGGTTGTAATAAGCTTGAGTATTCAGTCTGAAATCCCATAGAACAGTGAGAACCTTTAGGAAAATATCTTCAGAACAGACAGTCGGAACAAGTGAAGTGGACTGCTCAAGATCAGGTGTAATAGAGGGGAGAAAATGCCACTGGATCTGCCATTTTGTGGTCAGCCTTCCCAGCTACCCAGTGTTTTGTTTTCCCCTTAACCGGTAGACTCCCCCACTGATTTCTGATGTTCCAAGTACCTTTTTGTTTGTTTATACTAGAAAAGGTCTTGCTCTTGAATTTATGAGTTCCCCCCTCAGCCTGAGTGCTGGGATTACAGGCATATTCTGTATGTCCAGCGTCTCCCTCTAAGATTATGTACTTTCTGTTTAGCTATAAATACTTATAATTCTTTCCCTGGTAAGGTCCTACAGGACCTTATATACACACACAAAAAGGTGTTACTAGCTGCATGTGATACCTCACCCCTGAAATCCCAGCAAGTTCTGAGGTAGGAAGATCAGCATGAGTTTGATAGCAACCGGTGCTACTCTATGCAGGGAGTCTCTGGGTATGAAGTGACATTGTATCTCAAAAATTTAGAAATTTTTAAATTAAAAGAGTTATTTCTATTTGATAAATTTCTATTTAGATGAATAACCAGCAAATAAAAATGTCTATTTCAACATTTTTGTGTTATCTAAGAAGAATGCAAAAAGGAACACCCATTCAGAGCCTGCCCCACATGTGTCCCATACATATACAGCCACCAAACTAGATAAGATGGATGAAGCAAAGAATTGCAGGCCGACAGGAACCAGATGTAGATCTCTCCTGAGAGACACAGCCAGAATACAGCAAATACATAGGCGAATGCCAGCAGCAAACCACTGAACTGAGAATGGGACCCCCGTTGAAGAAATCAGAGAAAGGACTGAAAGAGTTTGAAGGGGCTCGAGACCCCATATGAACAACAATGCCAACCAACCAGAGCTCCCAGGGACTAAGCCACTACCCAAAGATTATACATGGATTGACCCTGGGCTCCAACCACATAGGTCGCCATGAATAGCCTAGTAAGAACACCAGTGGAAGGGGAAGCCCTTGGTCCTGCCAAGACTGAACCCCCAGTGAATGTGATTGTTGGGAGGAGGGCGGTAATGGGGGGAGGATGGGGAGGGGAACACCCATAGAGAAACGGGGAGGGGTTAGGTGGATGTTGGCCAGGAAATCGGGAAAGGGAATAACAATTGAAATGTAAATAAGAAATACCCAAGTTAATAAAGATGGAGGAAAAAAAAAGAATGAAATAAAAACCACTTATTTCCAAGCATCAAATAGCAGATTAGTAATTAATTTCTTACAGACACATGCTCATGTTTATTTAAACCTGCGTAGGCATACTAGGTATCTTTATATCTCTGTATTAAAAACTGTCTTTTACTTTTATTATTCTTTTTTTAAAAGTTCATTGATATTTCTGCCTGCATATATTTCTATATGAGGGTATCAGAAGACAGTTGTGAGCTGCCATGTGGGTGCTAGGATTTGAACCTGGGTCCTCTGAAAGAGCAATCAATGTTCTTAACCAATGAACTACCTCTGCAACACTCTTATTTTTTATTATATTTTAAATGTCTTAAGCATTTTTTTCTTGCTGACCCACCAGAAATGTATAATTTGGAAAAAGCTGAAAATGAACTTTTCATTGGCCTGTCACCCTTAAACACAAACACACACACACACACACACACACACACACAGAGAGAGAGAGAGAGAGAGAGAGAGAGAGAGAGAGAGAGAGAGAGAGAGAGAGAGAGATTGATTTTGAAAATTGCTAGGTTTGTAACTCAAAGGCAGATTGCTACTGGAACTAATTTCTTCAGAGTAGTTAAGCAGTCAGCTGAAAGACACAGCCATGATAAATAAAGCAGAGGGCCCCTCCTCCCTTCCTATCCCTGTGAGCTCTGACAGTGCCACTGACATACATAATCACATGTGCACACACACCACATGCACATTATAGCTGTCCATGGTGACATTCTCTATACATAGCAGTGTGCTGCACCCCCTACCCTGCACAGCTGGTGCTTAGCACGTGACTGACTCAGAATCCAGGAATAAAGCTTAATTGTCCTCCTCAGACACTGCTAAATTCTGTAGGCGGATTATTCAGCAGCCTTTCTTACCCATGGGTACATCGGTTTAGCTATGCAGACTGTTAAGTAATTGCAGGGATTTCTGAGGTAGGCGCACAGAGTATCAATCTGGTCACTTCAGAGTCACATAAACATGTGATACTTTTGAATAGGGCTAACAACAGTTAGTGGGAAAACATGTGAAACTAGACCCTACTACATAAAGCTCTTGAGAGTATTCATCTAAATTGGTTATTTCTGCAAATGGAACCTGGAGCTTTGAAGTCAAGTGTTTTATTTGCATATCACATCAGCCACATAGGATATAGAAAAATCTATAGGCATTAGAAAACATAGCAACATAGGCATTAGAAAAATCTTCACTCAAGAAAGACTACAGTGAGGGGCTGGGGATTTAGCTCAGTGGTAGAGCGCTTACCTAGGAAGCGCAGGGCCCTGGGTTCGGTCCCCAGCTCCGAAAAAAAAAAGAACAAAAAAAAAGTGCAAGCTGATTTCCATCCTTCCACCAGCCCCTGTAACACAGGGTTATATTACACCTGAAAATATACACTCTTCACTTTCCCCTTCCACAGAAAGGGCAAGATCACAATGTATACACATCTAATCAAATTCATCCTTTTCACAGCTCAATAGTTATCTACCCCAACAATTTGGAATTCATTGTTTCAAGCCACACCGTTACAACATGTATCTTGCCTCTCTCTGGGGAGTCAATTGACTTCTATTTTAAAGCTCAGATTAACTCATTAAATAAGCCCAATTTAGAAAACTTGGCCAAAACACTTTGTGACAATTCTGAGACCATGGCCCACAAACACAGCTGTGTGCCAGACAGTAAAAGTATCCCTTCAGTTGAGTACTTTGTTCAAGGATGTTAAGTTGGACATTTATTTTGTCTCCATAAAGCATTTTACTAAAGAAAATTACAACAGCCATTTTTAGAACACTAAAGGCTATTACTGCCCAGCTTCTCTGGGCAGAGCTGCAGAACCCACAGCTTCTCTCTCCTCTAAACTTTAAGATCTCAGTGATGATAGAAATCACTCTCAATTATCGAGACCCAGACTTATTCTGTTAACCTAGCATTAACCTTCCACAAAGATGGTCACCTTCAACACAACTTTTCAGCAATCCAAAATTCACCATTTACATACCTTGGAGCAGAGCATCCCTCTTCAGCTTGCAGTGTACAAAGAAGTGCTTCTTTCTGGCCACCAGAGTCCTCTGCCTGCCTGTTTGGTTCAACAGGCACTTCCTGTGAAGAACAACACCATAAGACATGGAGTCATCAAACTGCCTGCATGCCTAAGACAGCTGTTATTACGAAACCCCTCATTTGTGGGTTCACTTTGTGTGCCTGTCTCACAATGTCTGTGGTAAGCCCTGTTGCCTCAGACTTGAGACCTGGTCACAGGGCATGGCTCTTCATCTCTGCAAGGCACTTTATTGAGACCACTGACCCAGGACCCCTGCATCTACTTCAGTTCTAAGCAGGAAACAGAAGTCCTATGTGAGAGCTGTTACCATGTGACTCAATTGGCTAAAAGAAACACAATAAAAGACAGCTGGTCAGAAGTCATTACTGTGAAACCTCACAGTCTAGGACTTGTGGGGGCTGGGATTCTTAATCCTAACTGAGAAGGCACAGAGTTCTCAGAGATCATTCTGAATTGTGGATAAATCAGCTCTAGAAAGAGCAGAAACAAGCTCTCCCTAGGTCTGCATGGAGTTTCAGGACCAAATGCCAAAAGCAACAGGCAACTATCCCTCCATGCACATGTTGGCTATTGGCTAAGCAAGTTACTAGCACTTCTTTTATAAGAAAATGAGGCTGTTAATACTGTACTATAACGTTTTCCCACGCAGGTCATATCTATAGAAAAAGCACAGAGAAACAGAGGAAGAAGAGAAGCACAGGAAAAGTGACTAACTCTGGACACTAAAGTACTGATAAGAATATATAGTTTTCTAAGAAGCTCAAACTTAACTCAAACATCAAAACTGTCACCTTAAAATAGTGCAAGAGAGCCTGGTATGGTGGGCATAGTTTAAGTAAGATGATATAGCCTAATAATCATGAGATCCTAGGTTCTACTCCCAGCACTATGAGGGAAAAAACAGCGGATTAGGTTAATGAATCACTAATGCATTTTACCAAAGCAAAATTCTATAATCTAGAGTACTCAAAAAGACTGAGAAAAGAGGACCACAAGTTCAAGACTTGTCCAAATTGTAAAATGATCCTGTCTCAAAAAAGAAAAATAAGGTGAAAAGACAATTGTGGGTATAGATCCCTGGTAGACTGCTTGTCTAGAAAGTATAAATTTCTTTTGTGACTGGGTTACCTGAGGTGGGAGTGGGTGGAAGGGAGTGGGAGCATTTTCACAGTAGCAGGGGGAGGAGGAGAGGGTGGAATGGGAGGGAGGATGGGAGAGGGGGAAAAGGGGATAGCATTTGAAATGTAAATATATAAAATGTCCAATAAAAATAAATAAATTTAAAAAAGAAAATATAAATTTCAACCCCAAGAACTGGGTGGAGGGTATAAATAGACTAAATACTAGATAGTAAATGACATCACTTTTAAATTTTATTATTTTTAGCCCCACTCCATATCAATATTTAAAAAGTGGATGGGCGGGTTTTGCTAGAGAAATGGTTAAACAGAATCCTTGCTATTCTTGGAGAGGACTGGAGTTCAGTTCTTAGCACCCACATTAGGCCACTTAAAAATCTACTGTAACTCCAGCCCTCTAGGGGATCCATTTGGATCCATGAGCACTAGCACATGGCATACAAACATACATACATACATACATACATACATACATACATATATGTATATATATATGACAATAAAATCTTTAAAGAAATGGCTAGTATATGTTTACACAAAGCACCCATTTTCACTTCACTAAATAGAGACAGCTTCCTATAGTCTCCCAACACCTAGAATTATTTGCTTAACATGAGAATAGATACAAGCTAATTAAGTACAAAGATAGTGAAGGGAAAAGGAAGAGGGAGCTGGAAAGAAAGAGATGTTTTTGTACACATATGGCACTTAAAATGATAGTGCTGAAAGCCATTTCATCCCCTTATCTTTCAAACTAGAAGTGACACTCTTGCAATGTAGTGAGTCATCATATATGTTGGGTATGCCTTAAGAATCTTAAGGTGGTGCTCAGTGCAAGCTAAGTATGTATGCTGCATACCTGTGAATAGTGATCTGTGGACGGTGATGAACGAGACCGTTCATGAATGTACTGTGGCCTCTGCTGCTGATCTAGGCCAGCATCCAGAATATCATCTGCTGAATGGTATCGTCCAGAACTCCTGGCTTCTAGAGATTTCTTCTGCTCCTTCCAAGATGCTTGATATTCTGCAAAGGTTCCAAGCCTTCTGGGTGGGTTCAATTTCTCTGAGGCCTTTTCTACTTTTCTGTCTTCACTGAGGATCTCTCCACAAGAGGTGGCCCGTGACCTCTTCTGAAACCAGGGCTCTGTACTCTCACACTCATGGCCCTGTGTCTGAGGCCTCTCAGCCTTTTCTCTTGGGATCCCACAGAAAGCTTGCCTATGGCCTGGCTTCTGGAGAAGAGATTTGCTTGTTTCCTCAAAAAACTTCCACCTATCAGCAAATGTACCCACAGAATCCTCAGATGTCCTAATAGTAGGATGAGGACTGTGGTCCCCTGAAAGCCCCACTTCATTAATTTTTTCTGGCTCAGAATAGGACTTTAGTTTCTGCTCTGCTGTGAACCGTTTCCGGCCTCCAATTCGAAGAATGTGGGGAACACCACCTGCAGAAGAGGGTGGCTTGGCCAGACCTGCTTCACAGAGGCGAGGGGCAGAGTCTGGCTCCCCAGGGAAAGAAGATAAAGAAGATGAGGCACTGTGGTCACAAGTCCTATGTTCTGGTGGTCCTGGATACTGATCTGCTGGGGTGGGATCTAAATCTCGGCGTTGGAAAGAGGTGGCCTTTAGAACACGTGTCTGGGCCTCCTTCAGGTGCTCTTTATAGGTGCTGGGGAAGGAACCTTCTGGAACAGCCCCCACATCAACTCTCCAGTCTCCAGCACAGTCTTCAGCTTCACTATCTCCAGCTAATGTCACTGTGCTTTTGCTCTTCTGTAGCTTTGCTCTGCGCATCTGAATCTCATTCCTTAGTGTTGTGGCAAAACGGTCACTCCTCCGTGTGGGTTTACCCACCTGGGCATCAAGCAGTGGTGGCTTCTCATTTCCACAATCCTTGCTGTTCCCAGGCCTCCATGCACCATCTTGGGTCAGAGAGTGCAGCATGGGTGTTCTCTGACGAGAAATTCTTCCACTCTCTGCATCCACTAACTTGAAGTCATTGCCAGGACACTGCAGACCAGCTCTCACAGTGTGGCTGGCTCTAGGAGGCTCATGGATTCCTGAGCAGCAGCCTTCAATCCCTGCATTTAGCTGTTGATACCCGCCTCTCTCATGAGAGGCTGGGGTCTCCTCATACTGCTGTGGGTAGCCCCTCTGGTCTGGGCGTAAGAGAGGACACTCAAGGTCCACAGGAGTTGTGTCTGAATGCCAATAGTCACTTCGGGGTATCAAAACGTGGGCACTCCCGTGCACTGGCTGCCTGTGGGGCACAGAAAAATAGTGGCTCCGCCCTCTGTCATCTAGCTTCTGGTTAACAGAACCGGGCCACCTCACCTGAGCAGGGTTGTCATCCTGAGACAGTTCAGGAGGCTCCTGCAGACATCCACTAGGAGTTATACGAAGCAATTCCCTTGGTGATGAGGGGAATCTTGGGCTCTCATCACTGCACGGCTGTGGGTGTTGGCTCCCATGGTAAGACTTCAGAAAGTGCACATCTGTGCTGGACAGGGAGAACTGGTGTCTTCCTGGAGCTCCTGAGGGCCTACCTGCCCTATCATCAGAGCACAGCCAACGGCAATCCAGGTGGCCTTCTGGCTGGTAACCCACATTACCTATTTCTTTGCCACTGCTTGGGTGTGCAAGCTTCCACTGTCGATCAGTAGTTTCCATTCTGCGGTCTCCCCGGGGTTGTACATGAGGCAGGGTGGTAAAGTGCTGCATGCTGGCCAAGTCTGAGAATGGAGGGCCCCGAGCCTTTTCATGGCCCCTGGCTGCCACAGCAAAGCTATCACTGCGCAAAGGAAGTCCAAGAGGTGGGGGAGAAGGGGCTTTTTTCTTATCAGGAACATACCAGACAGGCCCAAAATTGGATCTCCCAGAAGTTGCTATTTTGGGCTCAATATTATCCTCCGGCCTTGGGCTTTTACTACTGTTACCAGGAACCCTAGGTAAGAAAGACGATGGCCTGTCCTGTAGTCCCTGAGGATCACCTGTAGACTGGCTTTGTCGGCTGCTGCCTGGCCTGGAAGCCTCCCAAAGGCCAACTTTGTAGAGAATGTTCTCAGTGGATGAGGCGTCAGCCTTGGGCAAGGTGTGGTCAGGGGTGCTGGAACAGGTGGAAAAGGAGCCATAAGCCGAGTCTCGCTTGCTATGGCCACCCAGGTGGTCAATGCTGCTGTTGGACTTGGCAGATGAGAGGTGACCAGATGGGTAGAGCTGGGAGCTGTGGTCCAGGCTGTCTATGCTGCCCATGGAGCTGAAGTGGTCAGAAGTGCGCTGTAGGCTGGTGTGCTCCCATGAGCCAGATAAATCATGGGAGGAAGAACTACAAGGAGAAGCACAAAGAAAGGTTTACAAAGAGCAAGGTCTGAGGATAACAGCATTGTGAGTATAGCTGGTCCTCCTCAGAGGAGGAGGATATTTAATAGTAACTGGTTGGGAACTGGGAGAAGAGGGCATTTCTGAGGGCACACTAAAAAGGTTGTCAAACTACTGAGTGACTTTAAAAAATCCTTTTCAATGCCACTACATTTTCTTAAACTAATGCCCAGAGTGATGCAGGCAGTGCCTGAATTAACATATCTATGGTCCATCATTGGTAAAGACCAGGGATTGGAAAATGACAGCTCATGTACTAAGAATGGTTCTTAGCTCTTTAAAAAAAAATCTTAATTTTTTATTGTGTATGAATATATACATGTTGTATGTGCATGCAAGCATGTGTAGTGGCATGTGTGTAGAATATCAGAGAACAATGTTTATGGAACTGTTTCTTTCCTTTTGCCTGTGTATGGGTTCCAGGAATTGAGCTCAAGTCACCTTGCCCTGTAAGCACTTTTACCCACTAAGTCATCTTGTGAAATAATTTAAACAAACTCATAACATGTGATGATATTGAAGCAAAAACTCTTCTAACTTAGCTGGGTGTGACAGCACACACCTTTAACCCCAACAAGTGGCAGAGGCAGAGGGATGTAAGTTTGAGGTTAGTCTAGTCTCATGAGCAAGTTCCAGGTCAGCCAGGACTATATAGTGAGACCCAGCCTTGACCAAAAAAAAAAAACAAAAACAAAAACAAAAACAAAAACAAAAACAAAAAACAACCAACCACAAAATCTAACTTATAAAAACCCAGGGCCAGAAGGATTCAGTACAGAATTCTATCAAAACTTCAAAGAAGAAACAACAATTCCTCAAATTATTCCATAACAAAGGCATTTTCAAATTCATTTTATGAAGCCGGTATTACCCTAATACTAAAAACGTTCAAAGACTCAAACAAACAAACAAACAAACAAACAAACAAACAAAAATGTATTTCTGAAAGAACATGAATGCAAAAGCTCAATAAAAATACTTGCAAACCAAATTCAAAAACACACATGAAAAAGATTATCCACCATGACCAAGTCACCTTCATCCCAAAGATGCAGGGATGGTTCATCATACCTAAGTTAATAAACATAATCCACCACATAAACAGACTCAAAAAATAGAGACCACATGACATCTTTCATTAGATGCAGCGAAAGTCTTTGACAAAATTCAACATTCATTCTTGACAAAAGTCTTGGGAGAGTCTGGGAACACAGGGGATATATAATAAAGCCAAGCCCATAGCCAACATCTTCCCAATGGAAAAAACTGAAAATATTTCCATTAAAATCAGGAACAAGACAGGACATTTACTCTGCCCTACTTTGTTCAGTACAGCACTTAAAGTCTTAGCTAGAAGGAGATATAGGGGATACAAAAAGGAAAGGAAAAAGTCACAATACCCTTATGTGGAGATAATAGGATTCTATTCCTAAAGATTCCACAAAAAACTCCTATAGTTGATAAATGCACTTTCAACTAAGTAGCAGGATGTAAAATTAGCATATAAAAATCAATAGCCTTCCTATATAAAAACTGCAAACATGCACCAAGAAATGGAGAAATAATTGCATGTATAATAGCGTTCAAAACAAAATAAAAAATCCTTTAGAATAAATCTAAGAAAGTGGAAGACTTGTATCATAAGAACTTTAAGACAATGCAGAATGAAACTGAGAAGGGCACCAGAAGGTGGAATAACCTCCTATGTTCACAAATTGGTAGGATGAATATTGTGAAAATGGTCATTCTACCAACAGGAATTTACAGACTCAGTGCAATTCCCATCAGAATTCCAACACAGTTCTTCACAGAAATTGAAAAAAACAATCTTAAATTTCACAGGGAAATACAAACACCCAGAATAGTTAAAATAATCTTGAACAACAACAACAAAAATGTTGAGGTTGTCGCCATCCCAGATTTCAACTTGTGCAACAAAGATATAGTAACAAAAACACATCACAATACTGATATAAAAGCAGACATATTTATCGATGGAATAACATTGAGGACCCACGTATCTGCCCATACTCCATCAGCCACCTAATTTGTGAGAAAAAAAGGCCAATAAATCTATTGGAAAAAAGACTGTGTCTTCAACAAACAGTGCTGGTCAAACTAGATAGCTGCAAGAATGAAAGTGGAGTCTTATCTCTTATCCTACAAAAAACTCAATTCTAAATGGACCAGGAACCCCAACAGAAGCCCGAATACCCTGAGAATCTGCTAGAGGAGAAAGTAGGGACTATGCTCGAACCTATTTGTATATTTTTGAATAGTTGGAGGAAAAGAAAACAGGAATATTTCTCTTGATTGTCCTAATTAGATAAAATTCAAATTTCAATGTATAAAGTTTTATGGAAACATGCCCATGCTCTTCTTTCTACATCTTGTGTTACAATAGCCGAACTGAACAACTAACAAAGCCAGTGAAAATAACCCCTTATAACACAGGCTGTAGTGCACACAATTCATCTTAAGGAAGCATCAAATGAGAACAATTTTAGAATTACATGAGAAATTTCAGGAACATTTCTTTTCCACTCTCAAATATTTAATTACATTCTTAAATTCTCAGTTGGGTACTGAGACAAGAAGCAATAGGCTTTACCACCAGAATCATGTGCTGCTCTGCCTAGATGAAGGACTAAACCTTTCAGTCTCATTTGGGCTATACATGCACACTCATATCACACAGTCTTAGTCAGGATTGTTTCTAAAACAGGGTAATGAATAGACTGAGAAAGAGATTATTCTACAGAATAGTCACTGTGCATATATGATTGTAAGACTCTTACTTGCAAAACTACTCATAGGATGCCAAATGTTATCCTTAAAGCCGGACTTTCCATGCTTTAATAAAAAAAAAAAAAACGGGACTATATTATGTT
This sequence comes from Rattus norvegicus, assembly GCF_021556685.1. Classification (NCBI taxonomy): domain Eukaryota; kingdom Metazoa; phylum Chordata; class Mammalia; order Rodentia; family Muridae; genus Rattus; species Rattus norvegicus. Next base: position 29,153,298 of record NC_141554.1, read on the forward strand.
AGAGGAGAGTAAGGATAAGAAAGAAAATAGCAGGCATGGAAAAAACAGGAAACAGACCTGGCTAAGTCATCCAAGGATGACAGATAACCACTTGGCTTTGATAGCATTTTCTTTAAGGACAGACTGCGTCCCTAATGAATAGAATATGTTCTAGATTATTCATTACCATAAATTCATTCGGATACAAATAGCACAAAGCTCAGTTTATACACAGATGTAACTAGTATAGATGTTTCTCTAATGTGGTGACTGGCTAAGATGGTAAGTGGAAGATTCTATTACATTCAAGGCACTACAATGAGGAAATATGAAGCATATTTCACCCTGTTTTCTTGCTCAGTTGAGAATCTGTGGTTTTTCAAACTAAATACCATCCAGTCTTGTTGTTGTGAATATCATGTAATACTGCATTTGAGAAGTATTTCCTTTACATTACTAAGCACTATACTCTTCAATCTGCTTTCAGATAGGCATTTATTAACAGACTCAATGAAATTTGAGATGGTTGTAAAAAGAGGAATTGCAGAGCTGGGGACATGACATTGGTAGAACATGTGCCTATTATGCAAATGGCTCTAGGTTCCATCTCTATTTGGGGATGGAAAAAGGGTAGATATGGTGGTGCACACCTATGATCCTAGTACCTGAAAGGCTTAGGTAGGAAGATGGTCACTAGTTCAAGGATAATCTAGTCTATTTAGCAATTACCAGACTAACCAGAACACATATAGTGAGACCCTATCTCAAAAATAAGGAGGATGAAGAAGTTGGGGAAATGGTGCGGGGGTGGGAGGTACATGGTTTTTCTTATACAGAATGAAAGAGGGAGAGGGAGAGGGAGAGGTAGAGGGAGAGGGAGAGGGAGAGGGAGAGGGAAAGGGAGAGGGAGAGGGAGGTGGGGGCTACTGGGATGGAAAAATGGGTAGTAAACATAAGCAAAGTACAACAATGTATGTGTATTAAAATATAAAGAAAACCATTATTTTGTATGCTAGAAATAAGAGGGCTAGAGAAGTGGGTTGACATTTAAGAAGACTTACTACTCTTACAGAGAAACATTTTACAACTGCCTATAACTTTACCTCCAGGGTTCCAAAATCTTCAGGCCTCTGCAGGCACCACACCTAAGTAACAAAATCACACTCAAATACACATATATACATTGTTAAAAATGATGAAAATAGAATTGTTTTCTAAAAGTAAAATGAATAATTTTTTTTTTAAATTAAGAGAAAATTTGAACACAAATGATAGCACATGCCTATAATCCTAGTACTTCGGAGTTAAAGAGACAGGAAGATCAAATCCAAGGCCAGTCTAGGATGCATAGTTTGAAGCAAGTCTGATCTACATGAGACCCTGTGTCAACAAGTAAAATTAATATATAATAAAAAGTAATGAAAAGGTAAAAGATATTAATATTATTTCAAACACATACAGACATGCACTGTATTTATAAGCATACACACACACAAAATTATACTTGCACACTCATATGTACATACTGGACTGCATGAACATACATTCATAAAATAACATGGATGCATATATGTGCAAATATGCTCATGCATGCACAGCCATACACAGGCACAAAAGCACATAGAAAAATAATTCATAGCGCCATGATGATATACTCATGCACAATAAACACATGCCAAAATCATACCAGCCATCATAACTACCATGCTTCCATCAGAATACGTGAGACATTTAATCACTAGCATTTGTAGAGTACTGAAGAGTAGATGTAGACACAGTAAACTCTCCCCATAAATATTACCTGTTTGGCAATGCATGGATATATCTTCAAAAGGAGCTGAGAAAACAGAGATATAATGGAAACCCCACCTGCTGGATTCAGACCACCAAATCCTTGATGTCACAGTTGACGGTCTCATAGGACTCCACAAGAAGAATAAAAACTGAAGCTTCCTTAAGAAACACTCACAATGGTCCCACAGGTCTCTGTATCCACATTCTGTGGGGGAGAGAACTGAACTCTCAGAACTGCAGACATTTCTGAGAGCTCAGGGGAGAAACCACTTCTGCTCACAATCTTGGCTTAAGAGGCCCAAGAAGCTAAGGAGCAGTCAGGGGTAGGACCCTTCCAGTTTTTGCCTGCTTCCAGACCTGAAATCCAGTCTCCCAGAGTACTGAAACACCTGAGAGAAGAGGTAAGACCAAGTCTTCTGCTGCTAGCAACCCGCATGGAGGGCTCAGGACCCACAAACCCAGAAGCAGTATGGGACAGGACCCTACCAGTTTCTGTCTGTGCACGTAGCTGAACCAGTACCACAGCTCTTTGGGCCCAGTTCCTACTGTAGGAAAAGAGGTCTACAGGAGTGCTGTCACACAGTCTTACAGGAGGGTCAAGCCACTGTCAGAAACAGCAAGACCAGCCAACACCAGAGACAACCTGATGGTGAGAGGCAAGCACGGGAACCTAAGCATCAGAAACCAAAATTACTTGGCAACTTTAGAGCCCAGTTCTCCCACCAAAGCAAATACTAGATATCTCAACAGACAGGAAAAGCAAGCTTTAGACTTAAAAATTACATCTCCTGATGATGATAGAGGAATTTAAGAAGGACATAAATAATTCCCTTAAAGAAATACAGGACGACATGGGTAAGGGGTAAGCAAGTAGAAGCCCTTAAAGAGGAAAAACAAAAAATCCCTTAAAGAATTACAGGAAAACACAACCAAACCGGTGAAGGAATTGAACAAAACCAACCAGGATTTAAAAATGGAAATGGGCAGCAGCTCTCTGCTCCCAGACCCGGTGAGAGAGAGACCCAACCGCCTGGTCAGGTGGGCACTCCTGAGGCTGCAGAGCGGAAGAGACCACCAACACTGCTCACCCCTGCCCACATCCCTGGCCCAAGAGGAAACTGTATAAGGCCTCTGGGCTCCCGTGGGGGAGGGCCCAGGAGCGGCAGGACACCAGCCTGAGACACCGCCGGAACCTGAAAGAAACAGACCAGATAAACAGTTCTCTGCACCCAAACCCCGTGGGAGGGAGAGCTAAACCTTCAGAGAGGCAAACAAGCCTGGGAAACCAGAAGAGACTGCTCCCTGCACACACATCTCGGACGCCAGAGGAAAAAGCCAAAGACCATCTGGAACCCTGGTGCACTGAAGCTCCCGGAAGGGGCGGCACAGGTCTTCCTGGTTGCTGCCGCTGCAGAGAGCCCCTGGGCAGCACCCCACGAGCCTACTTGAGCCTCAGGACCACAGGTAAGACCAAATTTTCTGCTGCAAGAAAGCTGCCTGGTGAACTCAAGACACAGGCACACAGGAACAGCTGAAGACCTGTAGAGAGGAAAAACTACACACCCGAAAGCAGAACACTCTGTCCCCATAACTGACTGAAAGAGAGGAAAACAGGTCTACAGCACTCCTGACACACAGGCTTATAGGACAGTCTAGCCACTGTCAGAAATAGCAGAACAAAGTAACACTAGAGATAATCTGATGGCGAGAGGCAAGCGCAGGAACCCAAGCAACAGAAACCAAGACTACAATGCATCATCGGAGCCCAATTCTCCCACCAAAACAAACATGGAATATCCAAACACACCAGAAAAGCAAGATCTAGTTTCAAAATCATATTTGATCATGATGCTGGAGGACTTCAAGAAAGACATGAACACACTTAGGGAAACACAGGAAAACATTAATAAACAAGTAGAAGCCTACAGAGAGGAATCGCAAAAATCCCTGAAAGAATTCCAGGAAAACACAATCAAACAGTTGAAGGAATTAAAAATGGAAATAGAAGCAATCAAGAAAGAACACATGGAAACAACCCTGGATATAGAAAACCAAAAGAAGAGACAAGGAGCTGTAGATACAAGCCTCACCAACAGAATTCAAGAGATGGAAGAGAGAATCTCAGGAGCAGAAGATTCCATAGAAATCATTGACTCAACTGTCAAAGATAATGTAAAGCGGAAAAAGCTACTGGTCCAAAACATACAGGAAATCCAGGACTCAATGAGAAGATCAAACCTAAGGATAATAGGTATAGAAGAGAGTGAAGACTCCCAGCTCAAAGGACCAGTAAATATCTTCAACAAAATCATAGAAGAAAACTTCCCTAACCTAAAAAAAGAGATACCCATAGACATACAAGAAGCCTACAGAACTCCAAATAGATTGGACCAGAAAAGAAACACCTCCCGTCACATAATTGTCAAAACACCAAACGCACAAAATAAAGAAAGAATATTAAAAGCAGTAAGGGAAAAAGGTCAAGTAACATATAAAGGGAGACCTATCAGAATCACACCAGACTTCTCGCCAGAAACTATGAAGGCCAGAAGATCCTGGACTGATGTCATACAGACCCTAAGAGAACACAAATGCCACCCCAGGTTACTGTATCCAGCAAAACTCGCAATTAACATTGATGGAGAAACCAAGATATTCCATGACAAAACCAAATTTACACAATATCTTTCTACAAATCCAGCACTACAAAGGATAATAAATGGTAAAGCCCACCATAAGGAGGCAAGCTATACCCTAGAAGAAGCAAGAAACTAATCGTCTTGGCAACAAAACAAAGAGAATGAAAGCACACAAACATAACCTCACATCCAAATATGAATATAAAGGGAAACAATAATCACTATTCCTTAATATCTCTCAATATCAATGGCCTCAACTCCCCAATAAAAAGACATAGATTAACAACTGGATACGCAACGAGGACCCTGCATTCTGCTGCCTACAGGAAACACACCTCAGAGACAAAGACAGACACTACCTCAGAGTGAAAGGCTGGAAAACAACTTTCCAAGCAAATGGTCAGAAGAAGCAAGCTGGAGTAGCCATTCTAATATCAAATAAAATCAATTTCCAACTAAAAGTCATCAAAAAAGATAAGGAAGGACACTTCATATTCATCAAAGGAAAAATCCACCAAGATGAACTCTCAATCCTAAATATCTATGCCCCAAATACAAGGGCACCTACATACGTAAAAGAAACCTTACTAAAGCTCAAAACACACATTGCACCTCACACAATAATAGTGGGAGATTTCAACACCCCACTCTCATCAATGGACAGATCATGGAAACAGAAATTAAACAGTGATGTCGACAGACTAAGAGAAGTCATGAGCCAAATGGACTTAACGGATATTTATAGAACATTCTATCCTAAAGCAAAAGGATATACCTTCTTCTCAGCTCCTCATGGTACTTTCTCCAAAATTGACCATATAATTGGTCAAAAAACGGGCCTCAACAGGTACAGAAAGATAGAAATAATCCCATGCGTGCTATCAGACCACCACGGCCTAAAACTGGTCTTCAATAACAATAAGGGAAGAATGCCCACATACACTTGGAAATTGAACAATGCTCTACTCAATGATAACCTGGTCAAGGAAGAAATAAAGAAAGAAATGAAAAACTTTTTAGAATTTAATAAAAATGAAGGTACAACATACTCAAACTTATGGGACACAATGAAAGCTGTGCTAAGAGGAAAACTCATAGCGCTGAGTGCCTGCAGAAAGAAACAGGAAAGAGCATATGTCAGCAGCTTGACAGCACACCTAAAAGCTCTAGAACAAAAAGAAGCAAATACACCCAGGAGGAGCAGAAGGCAGGAAATAATCAAACTCAGAGCTGAAATCAACCAAGTAGAAACAAAAAGGACCATAGAAAGAATCAACAGAACCAAAAGTTGGTTCTTTGAGAAAATCAACAAGATAGATAAACCCTTAGCCAGACTAACGAGAGGACACAGAGAGTGCGTCCAAATTAACAAAATCAGAAATGAAAAGGGAGACATAACTACAGATTCAGAGGAAATTCAAAAAATCATCAGATCTTACTATAAAAACCTATATTCAACAAAATTTGAAAATCTTCAGGAAATGGACAATTTCCTAGACAGATACCAGGTATCGAAGTTAAATCAGGAACAGATAAACCAGTTAAACAACCCCATAACTCCTAAGGAAATAGAAGCAGTCATTAAAGGTCTCCCAACCAAAAAGAGTCCAGGTCCAGACGGGTTTAGTGCAGAATTCTATCAAACCTTCATAGAAGACCTCATACCAATATTATCCAAACTATTCCACAAAATTGAAACAGATGGAGCCCTACCGAATTCCTTCTACGAAGCCACAATTACTCTTATACCTAAACCACACAAAGACACAACAAAGAAAGAGAACTTCAGACCAATTTCCCTTATGAATATCGACGCAAAAATACTCAATAAAATTCTGGCAAACCGAATTCAAGAGCACATCAAAACAATCATCCACCATGATCAAGTAGGCTTCATCCCAGGCATGCAGGGATGGTTTAATATACGGAAAACCATCAACGTGATCCATTATATAAACAAACTGAAAGAACAGAACCACATGATCATTTCATTAGATGCTGAGAAAGCATTTGACAAAATTCAACACCCCTTCATGATAAAAGTCCTGGAAAGAATAGGAATTCAAGGCCCATACCTGAACATAGTAAAAGCCATATACAGCAAACCAGTTGCTAACATTAAACTAAATGGAGAGAAACTTGAAGCAATCCCACTAAAATCAGGGACTAGACAAGGCTGCCCACTCTCTCCCTACTTATTCAATATAGTTCTTGAAGTTCTAGCCAGAGCAATCAGACAACAAAAGGAGATCAAGGGGCTACAGATCGGAAAAGAAGAGGTCAAAATATCACTATTTGCAGATGACATGATAGTATATTTAAGTGATCCCAAAAGTTCCACCAGAGAACTACTAAAGCTGATAAACAACTTCAGCAAAGTGGCTGGGTATAAAATTAACTCAAATAAATCAGTAGCCTTCCTCTATACAAAAGAGAAACAAGCCGAGAAAGAAATTAGGGAAACGACACCCTTCATAATAGACCCAAATAATATAAAGTACCTCGGTGTGACTTTAACCAAGCAAGTAAAAGATCTGTACAATAAGAACTTCAAGACTCTGAAGAAAGAAATTGAAGAAGACCTCAGAAGATGGAAAGATCTCCCATGCTCATGGATTGGCAGGATTAATATAGTAAAAATGGCCATTTTACCAAAAGCAATTTACAGATTCAATGCAATCCCCATCAAAATACCAATCCAATTCTTCAAAGAGTTAGACAGAACAATTTGCAAATTCATCTGGAATAACAAAAAACCCAGGATAGCTAAAGCTATCCTCAACAATAAAAGGACTTCAGGGGGAATCACTATCCCTGAACTCAAGCAGTATTACAGAGCAATAGTGATAAAAACTGCATGGTATTGGTACAGAGACAGACAGATAGACCAATGGAATAGAATTGAAGACCCAGAAATGAACCCACACACCTATGGTCACTTGATTTTTGACAAAGGAGCCAAAACCATCCAATGGAAAAAAGATAGCATTTTCAGCAAATGGTGCTGGTTCAACTGGAGGGCAACATGTAGAAGAATGCAGATCGATCCATGCTTATCACCCTGTACAAAGCTTAAGTCCAAGTGGATCAAGGACCTCCACATCAAACCAGACACACTCAAACTAATAGAAGAAAAACTAGGGAAGCATCTGGAACACATGGGCACTGGAAAAAATTTCCTGAACAAAACACCAATGGCTTATGCTCTAAGATCAAGAATCGACAAATGGGATCTCATAAAACTGCAAAGCTTCTGTAAGGCAAAGGACACTGTGGTTAGGACAAAACGGCAACCAACAGATTGCGAAAAGATCTTTACCAATCCTACAACAGATAGAGGCCTTATATCCAAAATATACAAAGAACTCAAGAAGTTAGACCGCAGGGAAACAAATAACCCTATTAAAAAATGGGGTTCAGAGCTAAACAAAGAATTCACAGCTGAGGAATGCCGAATGGCTGAGAAACACCTAAAGAAATGTTCAACATCTTTAGTCATAAGGGAAATGCAAATCAAAACAACCCTGAGATTTCACCTCACACCAGTGCGATTGGCTAAGATCAAAAACTCAGGTGACAGCAGATGCTGGCGAGGATGTGGAGAAAGAGGAACACTCCTCCATTGTTGGTGGGATTGCAGACTAGTAAAACCATTCTGGAAATCAGTCTGGAGGTTCCTCAGAAAATTGGACATTGAACTGCCTGAGGATCCAGCTATACCTCTCTTGGGCATATACCCAAAAGATGCCTCAACATATAAAAGAGACACGTGCTCCACTATGTTCATCGCAGCCTTATTTATAATAGCCAGAAACTGGAAAGAACCCAGATGCCCTTCAACAGAGGAATGGATACAGAAAATGTGGTACATCTACACAATGGAATATTACTCAGCTATCAAAAACAACGAGTTTATGAAATTCGTAGGCAAATGGTTGGAACTGGAAAATATCATCCTGAGTGAGCTAACCCAATCACAGAAAGACATACATGGTATGCACTCATTGATAAGTGGCTATTAGCCCAAATGCTTGAATTACCCTAGATCCCTAGAACAAACGAAACTCAAGACGGATGATCAAAATGTGAATGCTTCACTCCTTCTTTAAATGAGGAAAAAGAATACCCTTGGCAGGGAAGGGAGAGGCAAAGATTAAAACAGAGACTGAAGGAACACCCATTCAGAGCCTGCCCCACATGTGGCCCATACATATACAGCCACCCAATTAGACAAGATGGATGAAGCAAAGAAGTGCAGACCGACAGGAGCCGGATGTAGATCGCTCCTGAGAGACACAGCCAGAATACAGCAAATACAGAGGCGAATGCCAGCAGCAAACCACTGAACTGAGAATAGGTCCCCTATTGAAGGAATCAGAGAAAGAACTGGAAGAGCTTGAAGGGGCTCGAGTACAACAATGCCAAGCAACCAGAGCTTCCAGGGACTAAGCCACTACCTAAAGACTATACATGGACTGACCCTGGACTCTGACCCCATAGGTAGCAATGAATATCCTAGTAAGAGCACCAGTGGAAGGGGAAGCCCTGGGTCCTGCTAAGACTGAACCCCCCGTGAACTAGTCTATGGGGGGAGGGTGGCAATGGGGGAAGGGTTGGGAGGGGGACACCCATAAGGAAGGGGAGGGGGGAGGGGGATGTTTGCCCGGAAACCGGGAAAGGGAATAACACTCGAAATGTATATAAGAAATACTCAAGTTAATGAAAAAAAAAAAAAAAGAAGAGAGAAAAAAAATAAAAATGGAAATGGAAACAATAAAGAAAGCACAAAGGGAGACAACCCTGGAGATAGAAAAACTAGGGAAGAGATCAGGAGTCATAGATAAAAGCAACACTAACAGAATACAAGACATTAGAGGAGAGAATCTCAGGAGCACATGATACCACAGAAAACAGTGACACAATAGTCAAAGAAAATGTAAAACGCAAAAAAGCTCCTAGGCCAAAACATCCAGAAAATCCAAGACACAATGAGAAGATCAAACCTAAGAATAATAGATATAAAAGAAACAGAAGATTCCCAACTTAAAGGGCCAGTAATTATCTTCAACAAAATCATAGAAGAAAACTTCCCTAACCTAAAGAGAGAGATGCCCATAAACATACAAGAAGCCTACAGAACTCCAAATAGATTGGACAAGAAAAGAAATTCCTCCTGTCACATAATAGTCAAAACACTAAATGCACAAAACAAAAAAAGAATATTAAAAGCAGTAAGGGAAAAAGGTCAAGTAACATACAAAGGCAGACCTATCAGAATCACTCCAGACTTCTCAGCAAAGACTATGAAAGCCAGAAGATCCTGGACAGATGTCATACAGACCCTAAGAGAACACAAATGCCAGCCCAGGTTACTGTATCCTGCAAAACTCTCAATTAACATAGATGGAGAGAAACCAAGATATTCCATGACAAAACCAAATTTACACAATGTCTTTCCACAAAGTCAGTCCTACAAAGGATAATGGATGGAAAACTCCAACACAAGGAGGGAAACTACACCCTAGAAAAAGCAAGTAAGTAATCTCCTTGCAATGAAACCAATAGAAGAGAGACATGCAAACATAATTCCCCCTCTAACAACAAAAATAACAGGAAACAACAATCACTATTCCTTAATATCTCTTAACATCAATGGACTTAATTCCCAAATAAAAGGACATAGACTAACAGTCTGGATATGGAAAGAGGACCCAGCATTTTGCTACATACTGGAAACACCCCTCAGTGATAAAGAAAGACAGTACCTCAGAGTAAAACGCTGGAATAAAAATTCCAATCAAATGGTCCCCAGAAACAAGCTGAAGTAGCCATTCTAATATCAAATAAAAATGACTTTTGACCAAATGTTATCAAAAAAGATAAGGAAGGACATTTCATATTCATTAAAGACAAAATCCACCAAGATGAACTCTGAATCCTACATATCTATGCTCCAAATGCAAGGGCACCTATATTTATAAAGTAAACCTTACTAAAGCTCAAATCACACAATGCATCTCACATAATAATAGTGGAAGATTTCAACACTCCACTCTCTTCAATGGACAGATCATGGAAACAGAAATTAAACAGAGACATAGACAGACTAATAGAAGTTATCAACCAAATGGATTTAACATTTATAGAGCATTCCATCCTAAAACAAAAGAATACACCTTCTTAGGATCTCATGGTACCATCTCCAAAATTGACCATATAATCAGTCACAAAACAGACCTCAAAAGATGCAAAAAGACTGAAATAATTCTATGCATCCTATCAGATCACCACAGACTAAGGCTGGTCTTCAATAACAACAAAAACGACAGAAAGCCCATATAGACATAGAAGTTGAACAATGATCTACTCAAGGAAGAAATAAAGAAATTAAAATGTTTCAGAATTTAATGAAAATGAAGGCACACCATACCCAAACTTATGGGACACAATGAAAGCTGTGCTAAGAGGAAAACTCATAGCTCTGAGTGCCTCCAAAAGGAAACAGGAAAGAGCATATGTCAGCAGCTTGACAGCACACCTAAAAGCTCTAGAACAAAAAGAAGCAAATACACCCAGGAGGAGTAGAAGGCAGGAAATAATCAAACTCAGAGCTGAAATCAACCAAGTAGAAACAAAAAGGACCATAGAAAGAATCAACAGAAATAAAAGCTGGTTCTTTGAGAAAATCAACAGATAGATAAACCCTTAGCCAGACTAATCAGAGGGCACAGAGAGTGTATCCCCATTAACAAAATCAAAAATGAAAAGGGAAACATAACAACAGAAACTGAGGAAATTAAAAAAAAATCATCAGATCCTACTACAAAAGCCTATATTCAACAAAACAGAAAAATCTGGATGAAATTGACAATTTTCTAGACAGATACCAGGTACAAAATTAAAATTGGGATCAGATAAACCACTCAAACAGACCCATAACTCCTAAAGAAATAGAAGCAGTTATTAAAGGTCTCCCAACCAACAAAAGCCCAGGACCAGATGGGTTTAGTGAAGAATTCTATCAGACCTTCATAGAAGACTTAATACATTTTTGTTGACAAAATTCAAGACCTGTTCATGTTAAAAGTCTTGGTCGGATCAGGAATTCCAGGCCCATACCTAAACATAGTAAAAGCAATATACAGCAAACCTGTAGCTAATATTAAACTAAATGGAGAAAAACTTGAAGCAATCCCACTAAAATCAGGGATTAGACAAGGCTGCCCACTCTCTCCCTACTAATTCAATATAGTTCTTGAAGTCCTAGCCAGAGCAATCAGTGAAAGGGATGCAAATTGAAAAGGAGGAAGTCAAATATCACTATTTGCAGATGATATAATAGTATACTTAAGACACCCCCAAAAGTTCCACCAGAGAACCACTAAGCCTGATAAACAACTTCAGAAAAGTGCCTGGGCATAAAATTAACTCAAATAAATCAGTAGCCTTTCTCTACTCAAAGAATAAACAGGTTGAGAAAGAAATTAGGGAAATGACACCATTCACAATAGTCACAAATAATACAAAATACCTCGGTGTGACTTTAACCAAGCAAGTGAAAGTTCTGTACGACAAGAACTTCAAGTCTCTGAAGAAAGAAATTGAAGATCTTAGAAGATGGAAAGATCTCCCATGCTCATGGATTGGCAGGATTAATATAGTAAAAATGGCCTTCTTGCCAAAAAGCAATCTACAGATTCAATGCAATCCCCAGCAAAATTCCAACTCAATTCTTCATAGAGTTAGAAAGAGCAATTTACAAATTCATAACCAAAAATCCAGGATAGTGAAAACTATCCTCAACAATAAAAGAACTTCTCAGGGAATCACCATCCCTGACTTCAAGATATATTATAGAGCAATAATGATAAAAAAAACCTGTATGGCATCAGTACAGAGACAGACAGATAGACCAATGGAATAGAATTGAAGAACCAGAAATGAACCCAGAAACCTATGGTCACTTGATCTTTGACAAAGGAGCTAAAACCATTCAATGGAAGAAAGATAGCATTTTCATCAAAATGGTGCTGGTTCAACTGGAGGTCAACATGTAGAAGAATGCAGATCGATCCATTATTATCACCCTGTACAAAGCTTAAGTCCAAGTGGATCAAGGACCTCCACATCAAACCAGATACACTCAAACTAATAGAAGAAAAACTAGGGAAGCATCTGGAACACATGGGCACTGGAAAAATTTCCTGAACAAAACACCAATGGCTTATGCTCTAAGATCAAGAATCGACAAATGGGATCTCATAAAACTGCAAAGCTTCTGTAAGACAAAGGACACTATGGTTAGGACAAAACAGCAACCAACAGATTGGGAAAAGATCTTTACCAGTCCTACAACAGATAGAAGCCTTATATCCAAAATATACAAAGAACTCAGTAAGTTAGACTGCAGGGAGTCAAATAACCCTATTGAAAAATTGGGTTCAGAGCTAAACAAAGAATTCACAGGTGAGGCATGCTGAATGGTTGAGAAGCATCTAAAGAAATGTTCAATATCTTTAGTCATAAGGGAAATGCAAATCAAAACAACCCTGAGATTTCACCTCACACCAGTGAGAATGGCTAAGATCAAAAACTCAGGTGACAGCAAATGCTGGCGAGGACGTGGAGAAAGAGGAACACTCCTCCACTGTTGGTGGGATTGCACACTGGTACAACCATTCTGGAAATCAGCCTGGAGGTTCCTCAGAAAATTGGACATTGAACTGCCTGAGGATCCAGCTATACCTCTCTTGGGCATATACCCAAAAGATGCCCCAACATATAACAAAGACACGTGCTCCACTATGTTCATAGCAGCCTTATTTATAATAGCCAGAAGCTGGAAAGAACCCAGATGCCCTTCAACAGAGGAATGGATACAGAAAATGTGGTACATCTACACAATGGAATATTACTCAGCTATCAAAAACAATGACTTTATGAAATTCATAGGCAAATGGTTGGAACTGGAAAATATCATCTGGAGTGAGGTAACCCAAGCACCGAAAAATCCTCATGGTATGCACTCACTGATACGTGGATATTAGCCCAAAAGCTCAGATTACCCAAGATACAATCCACAGACCACATGATGCTCAAGAAGGAGGACGACCACAAATGCTTCAGTTCTACTTAAAGGGGGGAACAAAAATATTCATAGGAGGGGATATGGAGACAAAGTGTGGCGCAAAGACTGAAGGAATGGCCATTCAGCGCCTGCCCCACCTCAGGATCCAGCCCATAAAGATACAACAGCAAACCTAGGTAATATTGATGAAGCCAAAAAGTGCATGCTGACAGGAGCCTGATACAGCTGCCTTCTGAGGGGCTCTGCCAGAGGATGAATACAGAGGTAAATGCCAGCAGCAAACCACTGAACTGAGAACGGGGTCCTCATTGGAGGAATTAGAGAAAGGACTCCTGAAGACAGTGAAGGGGCTTGCAACCCCATAAGGGCAATCAACCAGAGTTCCCAGGGACTTAACCACTACCCAGAGTACACATGAACAGACCCATAGCTCCAGCTGCATAGGTAGCAGAGGATGGCCTTGTTGGGCACCAATGGAAGAAGCCCTTGGTCCTGCCATGGCTGGATCCCCCAGTGTAGCGGAATGTCAGGGCGGGGAGTCAGGAAAGGGGGGTGCTTGGAGAGGAAGAATATCCTCTCAAAAGAAGCGGGAAGGGTGGGGTTGGGGATTTAGCTCAGAGGTAGAGCGCTTGCCTAGCGAGCACAAGGCCCTGGGTTCGGTCCCCAGCTCCGGAAAAAAAAAAAAAAAAAAAAAGAAAAGAAAAAAAAAGATAAAAAAAAAGATAAAAAAAAAGATAAAAAGAAGGGGGAAGGGTGATGGGATAGGGGGCTTATGGACAGGAAACCAGGAAAGGGACTAGCATTTGAAATGTAAATTTAAAAAATCCAATAAAGAAAAAGAAACACTCAGAAATGAGGAAAAAAGCTCGTTCATCCTTTGTCTTGCCACTTAATTTTCTATTGTCAGATGTTTCTGTGCTCAGTGAAATATTCAGTTCAAATCCTAATTGAGGATCAGTAGCCTTGACTGTTCTGAAATTAAGTCCCAAAACTCTGAATCTCTGAGTACTCACAGAATGTCATAGTTACATGGTGTCTGGACTTGTGAAAGAGTACCTACCTAGCCTGGTGCTGGCTCTTCCAGGAAGGGGAACTGCTGGAGTTCAGAAACAGTGAGACTGGTGGCTCAGGGTGGACATCGAAGTACTTGGTAGCATGCCAGGAGTGAGGCCTCCAACTTGGATCACTTTTCCTGGAAAGAAATGCAGACAAAGGGACTTCACACACTCCTTCCTGTCCAGGACAATAGCAGGACCCAACAAAGGAAACTAATCTGTTGCCACCCGACACACATGGCTTATAGCTGCCTTCTATAATATATGGGCATGCACATTATTTCAGATGGTCGCTAATGACCAAATTGCTATGATTCAGAGTGGAAATGATAGGCTCTAAAACCACCTTTAGTTTTTATTTATTTCTCCATAAATGGATAAGATTATTGTTTACCAGGTAGAAATGTTATAAACATTTTTGAGACAATGTCTGATATACCCAGGGCTAGCCTTGAACTTCTGATCCCCGTACCTCTACCCCTGAATCCTCAGGAGCACCTGAAGCCCAGTTTTATGCAGTGCTGGTGATAGAACTTGGAGTTTTCTATATACTAGGCAACCTTCTACCAACTATGCTATATCTCCACCTCTTATTTTGTTATTGTTCTTTGTGAGTGTTTTTTAAGACAGATTATGTATGAATGAGGCCTTGGAACTGATCCATAGAACCCCCAAAACAACAACACATGCAAGAGAATACCACAAACATTGAGATCCACCCAAAGTCCCTTCAACTCCAAAGTCACTGCATGAAGCTACCCTTACCTCTCAAACCTCCAATTTAAGATAGAAATGACCTCACAGTAGACAGTTTTTGAGTCAGTCAATAATGTCAAAAGAATCCACAGAACAGGTTTAGGTAACTAACAGACTAGATATTTACTCCCACAGGCAAAAAAATATTAAAGGGTGTTATATAAAAAACAAACAAAAAAGGGTGTTATATAGTAAAGAATATATTCTAAGATAAAACTGAAAAGCATTATAACACAAACCTTTTAATGACTTGTAGTCTTTTTTAAAGATTTATTTATTTATTTATTTAAGTACACTGTTGCTGTCCTCAGACACACCAGAAGAGGGCATCAGATCCCATTACAGATGGTTGTGAGCCACCATGTGGTTGCTGGGATTTGAACTCAGGACCTCTTGAAGTGAAGTCAGTGCTCTTAACCACTGAGCCATCTCTCCAGCTCCTACTTGTATAATCTTAATGGGTATGCAAGGAGCAAAAAAATGTTGACTTATGATCATTTTACAGGTACTAGGGACAACTCTATCATACCTCTGAAGTAATAAGGAATTACAAAATCAGGAATGTACCTCACAGAATTCCTAAAAATCTTCAGAAGTAAGGCTCTAACTACATGCAGTTCATTTCTGCTGAGGTTTCCTATGTTATAATATCTATAGCTTTTCAGTTAATTGACATATCTCTCTTTTCAGTTAACTGATAAGAAAAATGAACTAGACTGATTGAACATGAGGGCAGAGGGAAGGGAAAATATGGCAAAGGAAAGGAAATGCCTCACCTATGATGACACTATTTGCATCTCTATTAGAATGCCTTGAGATAGTAGCTGAGGCCATGGGAGAGCAATGTTTAGCAAAACTACTATTAGTAAGCAAATTCTAAAATAGTAGCAATAAATGTGTGGTTTTTTTTTTTTTTTACAAAATGTGTAGTAAATTTAAAGTGGCTGTAACAGCTTTGCTACCCTCCCATTAGTTGTCTTTGTACCTCTTCTCCTTCAATGTGAGCTTGCTTTGGGTAACCAGCAAGTAACAGAATGGAGGCAGGTGTATTATCTCTTACCTATAATCCCAGCACTCAGAAAGCTGAAGCAGAAGGACTGCTGTAAGCTGGAGCCTAGCTTGGGCTACATAGTAACTTCCCAGCAAGCCTGAGTTCACTGTATAAGACCCCACTTATTTCTTAAAATAAAGATAACAGAATGGGAAGAAATAATGCTCTAAAGAATTTGAGCACGATTGTAGGAAGCCTGTAACTTCTTCCTGGCTGTTTTGGAATGTTTTCTCTGAAGAAAGCCTTGTAAGAGTCATTAGTTAGCATGACAGATCCAGAACTATGGAAGAGGGCTCTCCACCACACCTAGGAGGGTGTGTGTGTGTGTGTGTGTGTGTGTGTGTGTGTGTGTGTGTGTGTGTGTGTGGTAGCTGGGAGAGGTTCTTTAAGTCTAGAGGGAATGGACTAAGAAAAGACAGAAATATATCTTTGAAAAGTTTGTACAACAATCCAAAAGGTTCTTAAAAGGACAATACACAGAGCTAGGAAGATGACACAAGACTGGAAAAAGGCACTTGCCACACAAACATGAGACCCTGAGTTCCATCCCCAGAAGCCACATAAAGATGGAAGAACACGGATGTCTCAAGGTTTTCCTCTAGCCTCCACAACTACACAGTGCACATATACATCATACACACACACACACACACACACACACACACACACACACACATAATAACACTATTGATATTTAAAAGACAATGTACAATAGATATGCCAATGTCAATACATAGTCAGCAGCTAAGATCTTAGTGGGACTGTTTGAGGTAAACCAATAAAGACAAAGAGTAAGAAGGGGTAAATGAAGATAACAAGAATAGTGAGGATGTCAAAAAGAGTTAGGGTTACTGTGCTTATGGGGACTATTTTTTTAAATAAACAAATGAAGATATATAGAGAAAAGAGTTATATTCCGGTAAAATTTTCCCAATGTGCATGTGATTGCTTTCACATCTTCTGAATTTACTGGTATACCATGAACACATTTTGGAATCAATTACATCAGGCAAGCTGGCATTTCAGATGCCAAGAAACAACTGGGGTTGTATTAATAAGAAACAGCATCTAGAGGCTAGCTAGCTTGTCATTGACGATTCTGAGGAAATGGTATGTTCTCTGATGCCACCTACTGGCCCACTAGTTCCACCCATTCTCAGGTGTCTAGAACATTTGACATCCACTTACAAACAAGGCTCTCTTGTTTCCTCCCATGCATGGGCTTAAAACCAGTGACCCCTAGTAATATGGGTACAGGGAGTAGGACACAGATATAACCCACTGTATGCCACAGCAGAAGCGACAAAGAGCAAGTGGCTAATAGCACTGAGTTTGTACTCAGTTTCTAGATCATGCAAAGACCAAGAAGATTTTACTGTTGATACTCTAGTAACTTTTCCTGAAATCAACTGCCTTAAATGTACAACAACTGAATTTACATCATTTAAAAAAATAATTTCGAGACCGGATTAACAGCTCTCTGCACCCAAATCCCATGGGAGGGAGAGCTAAACCTTCAGAGAGGCAGACACGCCTGGGAAACCAGAAGAGACTGCACACTGCACACACATCTCGGATGCCAGAGAAAAACACCAAACACCATCTGGAACCCTGGTGCACTGAAGCTCCCGGAAACGGTGGCGCAGATCTTCCTGGCTGCTGCCACCACAGAGAGCTCCTGGGCAGCACCCCGCGAGCGAACTTGCGCCTCGGGACCACAGGTAAGACCAACTTTTCTGCTGCAAGTGACCTGCCTGGTGAACTCAAGACACAGGCCCACAGGAACAGGTGAAGACCTGTAGAGAGGAATAACTACACGCCCGAAAGCAGAACACTCTGTCCCCATAACAGGCTGAAAGAAAACAGGAAAACAGGTCTACAGCACTCCTGACGCACAGGCTTATAGGGCAGTCTAGCCACTGTCAGAAATAGCAGAACAAAGTAACACTAGAGATAATCTGATGGCTAGAGGCAAGCGCAGGAACCCAAGCAACAGAAACCAAGACTACATGGCACCATCGGAGCCCAATTCTCCCATCAAAACAAACATGGAATAACCAAACACACCAGAGAAGCAAGATCTAGTTTCAAAATCATATTTGATCATGATGCTGGAGGACTTCAAGAAAGACGTGAAGAACTCCCTTAGAGAACAAGTAGAAGCCTACAGAGAGGAATCGCAAAAATGCCTGAAAGAATTCCAGGAAAACATAAATAAACAAGTAGAAGCCCACAGAGAGGAGACACAAAAATCCCTGAAAGAATTCCAGGAAAACACAATCAAACAGTTGAAGGAATTAAAAATGGAAATAGAAGCAATCAAGAAAGAACACATGGAAACAACCCTGGATATAGAAAACCAAAAGAAGAGACAAGGAGCTGTAGATACAAGCTTCACCAACAGAATACAAGAGATGGAAGAGAGAATCTCAGGAGCAGAAGATTCCATAGAAATCATTGACTCAACTGTCAAAGATAATGTAAAGCGGAAAAAGGTACTGGTCCAAATCATACAGGAAATCCAGGACTCAATGAGAAGATCAAACCTAAGGATAATAGGTATAGAAGAGAGTTAAGACTCCCAGCTCAAAGGACCAGTAAATATCTTCAACAAAATCATAGAAGAAAACTTCCCTAAACTAAAAAAAGAGATACCCATAGGCATACAAGAAGCCTACAGAACTCCAAATAGATTGGACCAGAAAAGAAACACCTCCCGTCACATAATAGTCAAAACACCAAACGCACAAAATAAAGAAAGAATATTAAAAGCAGTAAGGGAAAAAGGTCAAGTAACATATAAAGGCAGACCTATCAGAATCACACCAGACTTTTCGCCAGAAAACTATGAAGGCCAGAAGATCCTGGACAGATGTCATACACACCCTAAGAGAACACAAATGCCATCCCAGGTTACTGTATCCTGCAAAACTCTCAATTAACATAGATGGAGAAACCAAGATATTCCATGACAAAACCAAATTTACACAATATCTTTCTACAAATCCAGCACTACAAAGGATGATAAATGGTAAAGCCCAACATAAGGAGGCAAGCTATACCCTAGAAGAAGCAAGAAACTAATCGTCTTGGCAACAAAACAAAAAGAAGAAAAGCACACAAACATAACCTCACATCCAAATATGAATATAACAGGAAGCAATAATCACTATTCCTTAATATCTCTCAACATCAATGGCCTCAACTCCCCAATAATAAGACATAGATTAACAAACTGGATACGCAACGAGGACCCTGCATTTTTCTGCCTACAGGAAACACACCTCAGAGACAAAGACAGACACTACCTCAGAGAGAAAGGCTGGAAAACAACTTTCCAAGCAAATGGTCGGAAGAACCAAGCTGGAGTAGCCATTCTAATATCAAATAAAATCAATTTTCAACTAAAAGTCATCAAAAAAGATAAGGAAGGACACTTCATATTCATCAAAGGAAAAATCCACCAAGATGAACTCTCAATCCTAAATATATATGCCCCAAATACAAGGGCACCTACATACGTAAAAGAAACCTTACTAAAGCTCAAAACACACATTGCACCTCACACAATAGTAGTAGGATTTCAACACCCCACTCTCATCAATGGACAGATCATGGAAACAGAAATTAAACAGAGACGTAGACAGACTAAGAGAAGTCATGAGCCAAATGGACTTAACAGATATTTATAGAACATTCTATCCTAAAGCAAAAGGATATACCTTCTTCTCAGCTCCTCATGGTACTTTCTCCAAAATTGACCATATAATTGGTCAAAAAACAGGCCTCAACAGGTACAGCAAGATAGAAATCATCCCATGGGTGCTATCGGACCACCACGGCCTAAAACTGGTCTTCAATAACAATAAGGGAAGAATGCCCACATACACGTGGAAATTGAACAATGCTCTACTCAATGATAACCTGGTCAAGGAAGAAATAAAGAATGAAATTAAAAACTTTTTAGAATTTAATGAAAATGAAGGTACAACATACCCAAACTTATGGGACACAATGAAAGCTGTGCTAAGAGGAAAACTCATAGTGCTGAGTGCCTGCAGAAAGAAACAGGAAAGAGCATATGTCAGCAGCTTGACAGCACACTTAAAAGCTCTAGAACAAAAAGAAGCAAATACACCCAGGAGGAGTAGAAGGCAGGAAATAATCAAACTCAGAGCTGAAATCAACCAAGTAGAAACAAAAAGGACCATAGAAAGAATCAACAGAACCAAAAGTTGGTTCTTTGAGAAAATCAACAAGATAGATAAACCCTTAGACAGACTAACGAGAGGACCCAGAGAGTGTGTCCAAATTAACAAAATCAGAAATGAAAAGGGAGACATAACTACAGATTCAGAGGAAATTCAAAAAATCATCAGATCTTACTATAAAAGCCTATATTCAACAAAACTTGAACATCTGCAGGAAATGGACAATTTCCTAGACAGATACCAGGTACCGAAGTTAAATCAGGAACAGATAAACCAGTTAAACAACCCCATAACTCCTAAGGAAATAGAAGCAGTCATTAAAGGTCTCCCAACCAAAAAGAGTCCAGGTCCAGACGGGTTTAGTGCAGAATTCTATCAAACCTTCATAGAAGACCTCATACCAATACTATCCAAACTATTCCACAAAATGGAAACAGATGGATCACTACTGAATTCCTTCTATGAAGCCACAATTACTCTTATACCTAAACCACAGAAAGACCCAACAAAGAAAGAGAACTTCAGACCAATTTTCCTTATGAATATCGACGCAAAAATACTCAATAAAATTCTGGCAAACCGAATCCAAGAGCACATCAAAACAATCATCCACCATGATCAAGTAGGCTTCATCCCAGGCATGCAGGGATGGTTTAATATACGGAAAACCATCAATGTGATCCATTGTATAAACAAACTGAAAGAACAAAACCACATGATCATTTCATTAGATGCTGAGAAAGCATTTGACAAAATTCAACACCCCTTCATGATAAAAGTCCTGGAAAGAATAGGAATTCAAGGCCCATACCTAAACATAGTAAAAGCCATATACAGCAAACCAGTTGCTAACATTAAACTAAATGGAGAGAAACTTGAAGCAATCCCACTAAAATCAGGGAGTAGACAAGGCTGCCCACTCTCTCCCTACTTATTCAATATAGTTCTTAAATTCTAGCCAGAGCAATCAGACAACAAAAGGAGGTCAAGGGGATATAGATCGGAAAAGAAGAAGTCAAAATATCACTATTTGCAGATGATATGATAGTATATTTAAGTGATCCCAAAAGTTCCACCAGAGAACTACTAAAGCTGATAAACAACTTCAGCAAAGTGGCTGGGTATAAAATTAACTCAAATAAATCAGTAGCCTTCCTCTACACAAAAGAGAAACAACCCGAGAAAGAAATTAGGGAAACGAAACCCTTCATAATAGACCCAAATAATATAAAGTACCTCGGTGTGACTTTAACCAAGCAAGTAAAAGATCTGTACAATAAGAACTTCAAGACACTGAAGAAAGAAATTGAAGAAGACCTCAGAAGATGGAAAGATCTCCCATGCTCATGGATTGGCAGGGTTAATATAGTAAAAATGGCCATTTTACCAAAAGCGATCTACAGATTCAATGCAATCCCCATCAAAATACCAATCCAATTCTTCAAAGGGTTAGACAGAACAATTTGCAAATTCATCTGGAATAACAAAAAACCCAGGATAGCTAAAACTATCATCAACAATAAAAGGAATTCAGGGGGAATCACTATCCCTGAACTCAAGCAGTATTACAGAGCAATAGTGATAAAAACTGCATGGTATTGGTACAGAGACAGACAGATAGACCAATGGAATAGAATTGAAGACCCAGAAATGAACCCACACACCTATGGTCACTTGATTTTTGACAAAGGAGCCAAAACCATCCAATGGAAAAAAGATAGCATTTTCAGCAAATGGTGCTGGTTCAACTGGAGGTCAACATGTAGAAGAATGCAGATCGATCCATGCTTATCACCCTGTACAAAGCTTAAGTCCAAGTGGATCACGGACCTCCACATCAAACCAGACACACTCAAAGTAATAGAAGAAAAACTAGGGAAGCATCTGGAACACATGGGCACTGGAAAAAATTTCCTGAACAAAACACCAATGGCTTATGCTCTAAGATCAAGAATCGACAAATGGGATCTCATAAAACTGCAAAGCTTCTGTAAGGGAAAGGACACTGTGGTTAGGACAAAACGGCAACCAACAGATTGCGAAAAGATCTTTACCAATCCTACAACAGATAGAGGCCTTATATCCAAAACATACAAAGAACTCAAGAAGTTAGACCGCAGGGACACAAATAACCCTATTAAAAAAATAGGTTCAGAGCTAAACAAAGAATTCACAGCTGAGGAATGCCGAATGGCTGAGAAACACCTAAAGAAATGTTCAACATCTTTAGTCATAAGGGAAATGCAAATCAAAACAACCCTCAGATTTCACCTCACACCAGTGAGAATGGCTAAGATTAAAAACTCAGGTGACAGCAGATGCTGGTGAGGATGTGGAGAAAGAGGAACACTTCTCCATTGTTGGTGGGATTGCAGAGTGGTACAATCATTCTGAAAATCAGTCTGGAGGTTCCTCAGAAAATTGGACATTGAACTGCCTGAGGACCCAGCTATACCTCTCATAGGCATATACCCAAAAGATGCCCCAACATATAACAAAGACACGTGCTCCACTATGTTCATAGCAGCCTTATTTATAATAGCCAGAAGCTGGAAAGAACCCAGATGCCCTTCAACAGAGGAATGGATACAGAAAATGTGGTACATCTACACAATGGAATATTACTCAGCTATCAAAAACAACGACTTTATGAAATTCGTAGGCAAATGGTTGGAACTGGAAAATATCATCCTGAGTGAGCTAACCCAATCACAGAAAGACATACATGGTATGCACTCACTGATAAGTGGCTATTAGCCCAAATGCTTGAATTACTCTAGATGCCTAGAACAAATGAAACTCAAGACGGATGATCAAAATGTGAATGCTTCACTCCTTCTTTAAAAGGGGAACAAGAATACCCTTGGCAGGGAAGAGAGAGGCAAAGATTAAAACAGAGACTGAAGGAACACCCATTCAGAGCCTGCCCCACATGTGGCCCATACATATACAGCCATCCAGTTATACAAGATGGATGAAGCAAAGAAGTGCAGACTGACAGGAGCCGGATGTAGATCGCTCCTGAGAGACACAGCCAGAATACAGCAAATACAGAGGCGAATGCCAGCAGCAAACCACTGAATTGAGAATAGGACCCCCGTTGAAGGAATCAGAGAGAGAACTGGAAGAGCTTGAAGGGGCTCCAGACCCCATATGTACAACAATGCCAAGCAACCAGAGCTTCCAGGGACTAAGCCACTACCTAAAGACTATACATGGACTGACCCTGGACTCTGACCTCATAGGTAGCAATGAATATCCTAGTAAGAGCACCAGTGGAAGGGGAAGCCCTGGGTCCTGCTAAGACTGAATCCCCAGTGAACTAGACTGTTGGGAGGAGGGTGGCAATGGGGAGAGGGTTGGGAGGGGAACACCCATAAGGAAGGGGAGGGGGGAGAGGGATGTTTGCCCAGAAACCCGGAAAGGGAATAACACTCGAAATGTATATAAGAAATACTCAAGTCAATAAAAAAAAAGGGGGGGGGAATAATTTCATGTCCAACTTGGAAACAGTCTTTGTGTGTGTACATGCACATATATGTTTGCATGCCAGTGCAGGTTTGTGTAGGTACGTGCGGGTACACATGCTACAGTATACATGTATAGTTCAGAGACAACCTTGGATGTTAGAGTTTGCTTGCCTTTTTGTTTGAGACAGGGGCTTTTGTTTGTCTCTCCATATGATATGCTAGCTGGCCCATGAGCTTCTGGGGATTCTCCTGTCTGCAAGTGGTAAGTGGTAAGGAGGCCTGGCTGTTCAGACTTCTAGATGCCTGAGGAATAGCTCAGAACATTCACTTACCTTGAAATAGTGACCAGGCAGTTTAGGGGGCTGTTTGTACATACTAAGAGTAAATGAAGAGTGGTTAGTGTTTTAGAGAATATATGAAGTTAGAGGCAAAATTTACAAAGGCCTTATGCCTTACTTCATAAAAAAGGGCAACATGGAAATGTGCTAAAAATACTTGGCCCTCAGTTACATCAACAGTAGCAAAGAGAGCCCACAACCTTTGGAGAGATATACAAACAAAACACACCCCTGGCAAGGCCCACAGAAGGCAGGATGCTTTCAGAAGATCCAGGGAAAGGGAGATGGGCATTTTTCTGACTCCTGGTAATTTAACCACATTTACAGTTTTTTTTTTTAAATAAGAATGCCTTCACTCCATCTTCACACTCCAAAGTTAACCCTGTGGCACAGCTCTCTGGACCCAAATCCGGCCCAGAGAGAGCTGCTCTCCCAGGAGTGCTGACACTCCTATGTCCACAGGTTAGAGGAACATTTTGGCTCCAATAACTGGCCAAAGAAGGACCAGCCAGGAGACTACAGGGTTCAGGAACCACAAAGGAACTGGGGACATGCTCCTTCCAGGCTCCCATCAGCATCCTGGAGTTAACTTGGTGGCACAGCTCTCTGGACCCAAATCCTGGCCAGAGAGAGCTGGTCTCCTAGAAGTGCTGACACAACTAAGATCACAGGCTCAGAGGAGGGACAGGTTCCAGTCAGAGACAGCAAGACCAGTTACATCAGAGATAACTAGAGAGCTAGAGGCAAGGACAAGAACATAAGCAACACAATCCAAGATTACTTAGCATTATCAGAGCCCAGTTCACCCACCAAAGAAAATACTGGATATTCAAACACAACAGAAAAGCAAGATTTGGATTTAAAATCATGTCTCCTGATGACCACAGAGGACTTTAAGAAGGACATAAATAACTCCCTTAAAGAAATACAGGACAACACAGGTAAACAAGTAGAAGCCCTTAAAGAGGAAACATAAATCCTGGAAAGAATTACAGGAAAACAACCAAACATGTGAAGGAATTGAACAAAACCATCCAGGATCTAAAAACAGAAATAGAAACAATAAAGAAATCAAGAAGGCAGACAAACCTGGAGATAGAAAACCTAGGAAATAAATCAGGAGTCATACATGCAAGCATCATTAGCAGAATACAAGAGATAGAAGAGAGAATCTCAGGGACAGAAAATGTCATAGAAAACATTGACACAAAAGTCAAAGAAAATGTAAAAGGCAAAAATCTCCTAACCCAAAACATTCAGGAAATTCAGAACTCAAAGAGAAGATCGAAACTAAGGATAATAGGTATAGAAGAGAGAAGGATTCCCAAATTAAAGGGCCAGTAAATATCTTCAAGAAAATTAGAGAAGAAAAGTTCCCTAACCTAAAGAAAGAAATGCCCATGAACACAAACAAAATAAGCCTAGAACTCCAAATAGATTGGACAGAAAAGAAATTCCTCCCATCACATAATAGTCAAAACACCAAACGCACAAAACAAAGAAAGAATATTAAAAGAAGTAAGGGAAAAAGGTCAAGTAACATATAAAGGAAGGCCTATCAGAATCACACCAGACTTCTCACCAGAGACTATGAAAGCCAGAAGATCCTGGACAGATATCATACAGACCCTAAGAGAACACAAATGCCAGCCCAGGTTACTGTATCCTGCAAAAATCTCAATTAACATAGATGGAGAAACCAAGATATTCCATGACAAAACCAAATTTACACAATATCTTTTTTTTTTAAATTTAGAGAATACTTTATTAGTTTTTGTAATCAAACCCACGTAGATAAGACCTTACATATTTAATACAGTGTGTTACCCCTGTACAAATGGAAAAAACTTAAGTTCAACATTTCTAGACCAATATGGCTGTTAATTTCTGTACAGTGCCAACTCAACACAGTAAACGGGGATACTTTTTTCGAAAGTTGACAGCACAGGTAAAGTTTCAAAAAATTCAAATTATATATCTGTATATATATATCTATATTTATATAAAAAGACCAATAATAGCAGTGTGTTATGCATCAACAGCAGCAACAGCTTTTCCAGGTTCTGCAGTCATCTGAACAAAACTGTAGAGACATCCAGCACACTCCATTAAAAAAAAAAGTAAAAAAACAAAACCCGAGAAAACAGCACAGTTCTGTTACTCTTGTGGTACCTGGCACCATTTTTTTTTAAATTAGCTTCTCAATCATCATCTGGAAAGAAAACATTCTGAGCAACATCATTAAAAACAGCTCTGATAAAGCACGGTCACTACTACGTATCATAAAGCAGGTACAAGCTATTTTACATCCACAGAGGTATGATACAGTACTGTCCTACATCTATAATACTAGAGGATACAATTTAAAAGGCATTATTTGAGACTTGATTCTACTTTTCCAGCAGAGGGCCCAAAGGATGGTGTGACACAGCTTTGTAAAGAAACATACTCTAGACAGGATTTCCTTTCACTAGTGGCACACTTCTAAGGATTCATTCTCTCCATGAATGTCAGCTAAAACCGTTATTAAAAAAATGAAATATCCCTAGAACAAAACCGTATAACCACCGGATTCACATGAAGATGAACTAGTGGAGACAAGCTGGACCTCACCTTACCAACAAGCTATCAAATCTGTTATGTTTAAACAGTGAGACCTCCAAGGAAGGAGATGCCAAGTAGTGCTTCAAAGCTTCGGACCACAATCAAACACAGCATCCTTTTCAACAGAAGCAGAAGCTCATCTGAATATGCTCATGGATGCTGACATCAACATTTAATCATTTCCTCACTCATCCAGGAAGAGGGGGAGATCAGTTACTACTGTATTTTTTTGTGTTCAACCAAATCACCATGTTACAAAAATAGCAAGCTGCCATAATAAAAAATAAGGCTCCTCTATCCAGCACCAGATAGCATCATTTTACTTTCAAGCCTAGAAATTGCACACTTGTATATAAACCAATCGAAGATGAGGATTGAGAGGTCATCTTGGTGGATTTTTCCTTTGATGAATATGAAGTGTCCTTCCTTATCTTTTTTGATGACTTTTAATTGAAAATTGATTTTATTTGATATTAGAATGGCTACTCCAGCTTGCTTCTTCTGACCATTTGCTTGGAAAGTTGTTTTCCAGCCTTTCACTCTGAGGTAGTGTCTGTCTTTGTCTCTGAGGTGTGTTTCCTGTAGGCAGCAGAATGCAGGGTCCTCATTGCGTATCCAGTTTGTTAATCTATGTCTTTTTATTGGGGAGTTGAGGCCATTGATATTGAGAGATATTGAGTTGAGAGATATTAAGGAATAGTGATTATTGCTTCCTGTTATATTCATATTTGGATGTGAGGTTATGTTTGTGTGCTTTCATTCTCTTTGTTTTGTTGCCAAGACGATTAGTTTCTTGCTTCTTCTAGGGTATAGCTTGCCTCCTTATGTTGGGCTTTACCCTTTATTATCCTTTGTAGTGCTGGATTTGTAGAAAGATATTGTGTAAATTTGGTTTTGTCATGGAATATCTTGGTTTCTCCATCTATGTTAATTGAGAGTTTTGCAGGATACAGTAACCTGGGCTGGCATTTGTGTTCTCTTAGGGTCTGTATGACATCTGTCCAGGATCTTCTGGCCTTCATAGTTTCTGGTGAAAAGTCTGGTGTGATTCTGATAGGTCTGCCTTTATATGTTACTTGACCTTTTTCTCTTACTGCTTTTAATATTCTTTCCTTATTTTGTGCGTTTGGTGTTTTGACAATTATGTGACGGGAGGTGTTTCTTTTCTGGTCCAATCTATTTGGAGTTCTGTAGGCTTCTTGTATGCCTATGGGTATCTCTTTTTACACAATATCTTTCCACACATCCAGCCCTACAAAGGATAATGGATGGAGAACTCCAACACAAGGAGGGAAACTACACCCTAGAAAAAACAAGAAATTAATATTCTTTCAACAAAAGCAACAGAAGATAGCCACACAAACATAATTCCCCCTCTAACAACAAAAATAACGGAAGCAACAATCACTATTCCTTAATATCTCTTAAGATCAATAGACCCAATTCTACAATAAAAGGACATAGACTAACAGACTGGATATGGAGACAGGACCCAGCTTTTTGCTGCATACAGGAAATGCACATCACTGACAAAGACAGACACTATCCCTGAGTAAAAGGTTGGGAAAAAATATTCCAAGCAAATGACCCCAAGAAACAAGCTCGAGTAGCCATTCTAATATCGAATAAAATTGACATTCAACCTAAATTTATCAGAAAACATAAGGAAGGACACTTCATACTCATCAAAGGAAAAATCTACAATGATGAACTCTTAATTCTGAACATCTGTGCTCCAAATGCAAGGGCACCCACATTCATGAAATAAAGTTTATTAAGCACATTGCACCTCAAATAATAATAGTGGGAGACTTCAACAGCCCACGCTCATCAAGGGACAGATCATGGAAACAGAAACTAAATAGAGTTAAAGTGAAACTAACAGAAGTTATGAACCAAATGGATTTAACACATATCTTTAGAACATTTCATCCTAAAACAAAAGAATATATATGTTCTTCTCAGGAGCTCATGGTACCATCTCCAAAACTGACCATATAATCTGTTACAAAACAGGCTTCAACAGATACAAGAAGATTGAAACAATCCCATGCATCCTATTCGATCACCACAGACTAAGGCTGATCTTTCACAAAAACAAAAACAACAGAAAGCCCACATACACATAGAAACTGAACAATGCTTTACTCAATGACAACTGGGTTAAGGAAGAAATAAAGAAATAAATCAAAGACTTTTTAGAATTCAATGAAAATGAAGGCAACATACCCAGACTTTTGAGACACTATGACAACAGTGCTAAGAAGAAAACTCATAGCTCTGTGTACCTCCATAAAGAAACTGGAGAGATGATACAATAAAAGCTTGGTAGCACACCTGAAAGCTCTTGAACAAAATGAAACAAATACACCCAAGAGGAAAATATGGCAGGAAATAATCAAATTCAGGGCTGAAATCAACCAAGTAGCAACAAAAAGAACTCTTAGCCAGACTAACCAGAGGGCATAGAGACAGTATCCAAATTAACAAAATCAGAAACAAAAAGGGAGACATAACAACAGACACTGAGGAAATTAAAAAAAAAAAAAAAACACACATCAGATCCTATTACAAAAGCCTATACTCAACAAAACTGGAAAATCTGGATGAAATGGACAACTTTCTAGACAGATGCCTTGGACCAAAGTTAAATAGGATCAGACAAACTACCTAAACAGTCCCATAACCCTGAAAGAAATAGAAGCAGTTATTAAAAGTCTCCCAACCAAGAAATCCCAGGTCCAGATGGGATTAGTGCAGAATTCTATCAGACCTTCAAAGAAAACCTAAAACCAATACTCTTCAGAAGGAACACTACATAATTCATTGTATGAAGTGACAATTACACTTATACCTAAACCACACAACATCCAATAAATAAAGAAAACTTCAGACCAATTTCCTTGTGAATATTAATGCAAAAATACTCAATAAAATTCATGGAAACCGAATCCAAGAACACATTAAAATGATCATCCATCATAACCAAGTAGGCTTTATCCCAGGGATGCAGGGATGGTTCAATATATGGAAATTCATCAACATAATCCACTATATAAACAAAGGCAAAGAAAAAAAAACACATGATCATCTCATTAGATGCTGAGAAAGCATTTGATAAAATTCAATACCCCTTCATGATAAAAGTCCTGGGAAGAATAGGTATTCAAGGCCCATACCTAAACATAGTAAAACCCATATACAGCAAACCAATAGCCAACATCAAGCTAAATGGAGAGAAACTTGAACGAATCCCACTAAAATCAGGGACTAGTCAAGGCTGCCCACTCTCCCTACCTATTCAATATAGTACTCGAAGTCTTAGCCAGAGCAATCAGACAACAAAAGTTCAAAGGGACACAAATTGGAAAAGAAGTCAAAATATCACTATTTGCAGATAATATGATAGCATATTTAAGTGACCCCAAAAGATCTACCAGAGAACTAAGCCTGATAAACAAATTCAGCAAAGTGGCTGGGTATAAAATTAACTCAAACAAATCAGTAGCCTTCCTCTACACAAAAGAGAAACAACTGAAAACAAAATTAGGGAAATGATACCCTTCACAATAGTCACAAATAATATAAAATACCTTGGAATGACTCTAACCAAACAAGTGAGAGATCTGTATTAAAAAAACTTTGTCTCTGAAGAACGAAATCGAAGATCTCAAAAGATGGAAAGACCTCCCATGCTCACGGATTGGCAGGATTAATATATATAGTAAAAATGGTCATTTTGACAAAAGCAATCCCCATTAAAATCAAACTCAATTCTTCATAGACTTAGAAAGAGCAAACTTCAAATTCATTTGGAAAAGCAAAAAATCCAGGATAGTGAAAACTATTCTTCACAATAAAAGAATTTCTGGGGCAATCACCATCCCTGAACTCAAGATGCATTACAGAACAATAGTGATAAAAACTGTATGGTCTCAGTATAGAGACACCCAGAAATGAACCCACACACCTATATGGTCACTTGATCTTTGATAAAGGAGCTAAAACCATCCAGTGGTTAAAAGACAGCATTTTCAACAAATGGTGCTGGTTCAACTAAAGGTCAGCATGTAGAAGAATGCAAATTGAGAGGTTAGTACATAGAAGAATGAAAATTGACCCATTCTTATCTCCTTGTACAAAGATCAAGTCCAAGTGGATCAAGGACCTCCACATAAAACCAGATACACTCAAAGGAATGGAAGAAAAGGTGGGGAAGAGTCTCGATCACATGGGCACTGGGGAAAATATCCTGAACAGAACACCAATGGCTTATGCTCTAAGATCAAGAATAAACAAATGGGTCCTCATAAAACTGCAAAGCTTCTGTAAGGCAAAGGACACTGTCATTAGGACAAAATGGCAACCAACAGATTGGAAAAAGATCTTTATGAATCCCACATTCAATAGAGGGCTAATATTCAATATATACAAAAAATTCAAGAAGTTAGACACCAGAGAACAAAATAACCCTATTAATAATGGGGTACAGAGCTTCACAAAGAATTTTCAACTGAGGAATATTGAATGGCTGAGAAGCACCTAAAGAAATGTTCAACATCCTTAGTCATCAGGGGAGTGCAAATCAAAACAACCCTGAGATTCCACCTCACACTAGTGAGAATGGCTAAGATCAAAAACTTAGGTGACAGCAAATGCTGGCGAGGATGTGGAGAAAGAGGAACACTCTTCTGTTCTTGGTCAGATTGCAAGCTGGTACAACCATTCTGGAACTCTATCTGGCAGTTTCTCAGAAAACTGGATGTAGTACTACCTGAGGACCCAGCTATACCTCTCTTGGGCATATACACAAATGATGCCCCAACATATAACAAAGACACATGCTCCACTATGTACATAGCAGCCTTATTTATAATAACCAGAAGCTGTAAAAGACCCATATATCCTTCAACGGATAAAGGGATACACAAAATGTGGTAATTTACACAATAGAATCTTACTCAGATTAAAAAGATAGTCAAAAGAATGACTTCATGAAATTCACAAGGAAATGGATGGATTTTGAAAATATCCTGAGTGAGGTAATCCAATCACACAAGAACAGGCATGGTATATGGTATATACTCACTGATAAGTGGCTATTAGCCCCAAAGCTCGGAATACCCAAGATACAATTCACAGATCACGTGAAGCTCCAGAAGAAGGAAGACCAAAGTGTTGATGTTTTAGTCCTTCTTAGAAGAGGGAACAAAATACTCAAGGGAGGAAATAAGGAGAAAAAGTGTAGAGCAGAGACTGAAGGAAAGGCCATCCACAGACTGCCCTACCTGGGCATCCAGTCTATATACAGACACCAAACCTAGACACTATGGAAGATGCCCAGAAGTGCTTGCTAGCAGGAGTCTGATATAGCTGTCTCCTGAGAGGCTCTGACAGAGCATGACAAATACAGAAGTGGATTATTGCAGTTAACCATTGGATTGAGCATGGGGACCCCAATGGTGGAGTGAGAGAAAGGACTGAAGGAAGGAGTTGCCTATGCAATCCATAGGAAGAGCAAGGACCCCCCAGAGCTCCCAGGGACTAAACCACCAACCAAAGAGTACACATGGACAGACCCATGGCTCCAGCTGCATATGTAGCAGAGGATGTCCTTGTCTGGCATCAATGGGAGGAGCGGCCCTTGGTCCTGTGTAGGCTCATTTCCCCATTGTAGGGGAATGCCAGGGTGGGGTTGTGGGAGGGAGAGGGTTGGTGGGTGGGTGAGCACTCTCATAGAAGCAAAGGAAGGGGAATGGGATGGGGGAAAACCAGGAAAGGGGATAACATTAGAAATGTAAATAAAGAACATATCCAATTAAAAAAAAAAGAAGTACCTTCATGTAGAATGGACTCTGGCTTTCACGTGTATGCTTCATTCCTTTTCTTTCTTTTTTCTTTTCTTTTCTTTTTTTTTTTTTTTCGGAGCTGGGGACCAAACCCAGGGACTTAAGTGCTCTACCACTGAGCTAAATCCCCAACCCCTCATTCCTTTTCTTACTAAGCCTCTAGTTTCTACCTTGAAACTTTAGTTTTTTTCAAAACCTATTTTAATGATGGTTGTTAAACACTTTAACTTTAACTTTTAGCACATCATCCACCAGATGTAGTGAGAAAGAAAGGATATGGGAGAAGACCTTTTAGAAACATTTTTAAGAGCAATTCCTGTCTGTGTTGTCTGGAAACCAGCAGTTCATTTCACAGGTTAGCAGTGACAGCTCAATCCACTTGCAAACATTTCATGGATACACCAGCAAGCCAAGTTCATTCTCCATCAGTGTCGTAGAGTCCTATTTATATCCCTCCAAATATCACGTGTCCTCCATGGGTCTTGCCGCATCACATAGGTCTCTCTCAGCAGACATCACTCTGACAATCAGCCCAAATCAGCAGAAGTGGCAAGAAACTGCATGCAGCACACCACCAAAACTTTGTTGGTCTTTCTCTCTATGGAGTCCTGATAAATGCAGCTCAACTACACAATGTAAGGCGGACCAATACATGTGTGTCCTTAGCAAAAAGCATTCATCACGTGTCCTTTCATGTGCTTGCTTTATCAGAACATCCTTTCTCCTCTGTCTGCTTGAGTGAAACATTCCTTCATGAGTCTGCCTTAGCCTTTCAACTATGTAATGAAATGTTTCTTCATGTGTTTGCCCCAGCAAAACACCATTCAACTTTCCAAGGAACCCCTAAAATTGCCTCTCTACTACCTCCTGCCAGTTTGCTTTCCAGGGGCTACACAGTTCTGGCCAACCTGCCAGGTGTTTTCTCTACTACCACCAACCCCAACTACCAGCTACTGCCCCACCTTTCTAAGAATGTTTCCACACTCTCAGGTTCTCTAACTTTAGCCAAGGGTTATTCGGGTTATCGGGGGGTAGGTTGGTCTAGCAGCATCAAATGAGGTGTCCACTCTGTGGATAAAAGAGTTCTCAAGCCAACAAAGACCTGGCCAAGAGTCAGGAGTCATTGAAGGACAGCTCCACAGTTTTGTCTTCAGAACAGATAGCATTTTCCCCTCTTGGATTTACCACTCTAATTAGAGCATCCGTGGCCCATGTTTTTTTATGAGGCCATTCAGCTGCGAGCATTCCAGATAGCAGAACTTACTGGAATGATGTTAACTGCTTGGCTGGTGTGTTGCTTGCAAGTTAAGTGAACATATATTATAAAAGATATGTTAGAGCACTTTTGATGATAACACTGTTGTATCTACTATAAGAAAAAAAGTAGCTTGGTCTGAGAGTAAAGGCATCTAATTCCATCACTCAGGAAAATCTAGACTTTGTAGCTAGCCTAGGCTACATGGAAAGTTCCAAGAGCCAGTCTGTGATACACAGCATAGCCCTTTCTTAATAAACAAACAAACAAACAAACAAACAAACAAACAAACAAAGACAAACTGTGGAGCTGTCCTTCAATGACTGAGTCAGCTGTTAGATGAAAATACAAACTTAAGTCAGTTTTACCAAGTGCCCCTGAGATGAAACACAGAGCTGTGACTCCTAGAGTGGCAGAGGGAAAGCAGGAAGAAAGGGTGTTTATGATTGATGGTTTCTGGGAAGACATGAGCAAATGCCTATTAACCCCAATGATGATAAGCCAAAAATAATTCTACTCAAGTCCAGCTTAGTGTACCAGTGAGTTTACTGGGGCTACTTGTGGGAGCACAGGTGACTCAAGGGCAACTACAAACTACACAAAATAATAAATAGAAGAAAGGAAAAGAAAGAAATGTTGACTGTTTTATAGCACTGTGTGGGAAATTAACACAACAGTACATTCTTTCCTAGGCAGTGCTGCAGAAAATGTCATGCTGTGAACGGCAGCATGGTGCGTGATAAGATCTGGTCCTCTGGGACATGAGTGAAAGAGTCCATGCTTTTATACATTAGAAGAATTCAGGAAAGATACAAATGTCCTGATACACTCAGCAGATGAAACTGATACAAGTCATCAAAGGCCAATCTTCAGCAATAACAGCTGCAGTCAAAGGATGAAAGCTTCACAGTTCTCTTTTCCCAGCCAGTACAGTTCCCTTATCTCAGCACTGGCCAGAGCAAGGAAACGGCTTCTAGTGTCTTCCATCCTGTCCCTGTCATACTTCCTTCCCACTGCTGAAAGAATGTTACAGAATAAACTTATACCATACCCAGTACACCCAAACAAACTATCATTTTTCTTACCTTTTGTCACAACCTTTTACTAATACTGAAAAGCAAAGAAAAAGAAAGGCTAGCTCTTTATCCTCTGCATTCCATATCCAAGCCACTTGCGATCAATAACACATGATTTCCAGCTGCCTAAAACATCAAGCAGCATTTAAAAGGACTCCAGTACAACTTCCTGGCCTCACTTCAATGAACAGATAACGTTGGCTAAGAAACAAAGGGGATTCAAATGTGCAGCCATTAATACAACTACTATAAACAGCCCTAAGGAGTAACAGTAGAGCTAATGAGTCTTATATATAAGAACAAAGACAGAAAATGAAGTATAGTGACTCACATTATAATCCTAGCCCTGAGGTAGTGGAGGCAGAAGGATTCCCACATGTTTGAGGTGAGCCTTTTCTACATAGCAAGACCTTTTCCTCAAAAAAAAAAAAAAAATTAGCCGCTCAATCAGTATGTCAGAGCTACAGCTGATTATGTAGGTCATTTCCCAAGACATCTATGAATATGGGTGTGCCCTCCAAGGTTAGAGGGAAGGAGTCTTAGGCAAACAGAGACATCCTCCCTCCCCCAATCCAGGACAAAAGGAATCTTATCTAGTTCATGTCTTTGAAAGACTCGGTAGAGATAAAGAGGTAGACATTGGAAAATCCCTGCTATAAAGGTCCAGAGGGAAATGCACTGAAAATACCCTGGTTATCTCAGTGACTATAGAAATGTCAGTGGGAAACTTTCCGGTTTGGGGACCAGGGATGGGGGTCGGGGTGGCTGTAAAAAGACCCCAAGGGACAAGTCCCACAGAAGGCACAGCTGAGCAGGATGCTTCTGGAAGGCCCAGGGTGGGAAGACAATAGAATGGAGCTGGCATTTTGTGACTGCACATACTCCCCTAATTCTTCACAAGCAATAAAAAGCACCTTCATCCAAGCATACATTAGATCCTCGCTCTCTTGCCTGTCTCAAAACAGAAATCTTCTTAGAGCTTATAGTTATGCTCAGTATCCACAGATAGAATGTTATTTGAGAATTCAGAAGGTTCTTCTAGAAGAAGGACCAAGAAATAGAGATAATATATACACAAGATACATAACACATAGGAAGGCAACATAAGAGACTGATATTAGCATCACCATGTAGCAAAAAAATTGGTGAGTTGAATCTCTACCATGAGATAAGAGCTCCATTATAAAATAAAATAAATGACTTTCACAAAATTTACCACCAAGTCTGTTGAATACAAAGAATAGGCCTACTGTTTATGGGGATATACATGTGTAATTGATGCACCATAGGTTAAGGCAGGAGGACAGTGTGGTTAAGGGCAGCCTGGAAAATAAAGCAAGAGCCTGTCTGGAGGCGGAGGAACCAGCCAACTGCTGCAGGATGAATGTGAATAGTCAAATGCTGCTCTGATTAAATGACATTTGCAACAAGGTCTGGAGGCACAAATGTGCAGTTCCAACACTTTTAAACAGAGGCAGGAGGACTAGGAGTCAAGGTCACCCTCAGGTTGTGCATACTGAGCCAACATGGGATATCTGAGACCCCATCTTATAATGAAAAAAAAAAAAACAACCCAAAATCAATTAACTGACATTTAAAAGAAATCTATTAATTTACACTCTTCACAATGTTTCTATAGTTGAAAAACTATTAAATAATACCTCACATATTTGGTCACTCTACATCCATAAGAGCTAAGTAGCTATGGGGAAATTGCCACCTATTTTATTATACATTGGCTCAATGAGGATCAATGGTCCTTTTCTTGGAAAAAGAACCAAGCCACAAAACACCCTCTCTATCCTTAACTTTAATAAACTCCAAGACCTGAGGGTATGGCTCAGGAATAGAGTGCTAGCCTGGTATGCAGAAGGCCCCAAATTCCACTTTGTAAACTGAAAACAGCAATAATGACAATAAATCAACAACATTTATATTTGGTTATACTCAGAAACTCAAGCTAGAGAAGATGCTCAAGAAATAACTGTATGCTTTTTGTTTGTTTTTATGGATTTTGTTGTCGTTTGTTTATGTCATTTCACTACAGCTGCAGACAAGCAAATATATACCAACAGACAAAGTAATACAGCCATTTTCCATAGTGGAGGTCAGATACTTATCATCTCTTTACACCAGCCATAATAACTATTCTACCTGAAAGAATACTAAAAGTCTCATAACCAAAAGGACCTGAGTTATTTACTTATTTATTTATTTAGGTTTAGTTAATTTGTATTTTTTTCTTTTTTTCCAGGATTTTATTTATTTATTTATTTATTTATTTATTTATTTATTTATTTATTTATTATGGTATGGCATCATGAAAGCTACCACCTTATCAGTCTTGAAAAGCGCTGTTAATAAGGAGGGTGAAGTTCCGTTTCTGCTGGTGTAGACAGGTGTGAATTTCCTAACTGCAAAAGCAGCGCCTTGTGCAGCAGCAGGAGCAGCAGCAACAGCAGCAGCAGCAGCAGGAGCTTTGTTTCGGACTATTCCGTTTCCCATAGAAAATTTTATTGGTGCATTGTTTTGCTTAAAAATTATATGGTGTGCCTCGGTAAGGCCTACAGCACACAGTATGGGCTGAGGTAAATTACCAAGGTCTAGAAACAAGCAAAAAGAATATCGAATGTTGTTTTGTCAATTACAGGAGTCATTTGACCCCATCTTTTAAATTGAAATGATATTTGCAATTCTTTAGCTGCATAATAGAAAGATAATTTTCGAGTGGCCTTTTTTTTTTCTACTGTGTCGTTAATTTGTATTTTTGAGTGTCACCTTATACAGTCTAGGCTAGCCTGGAACTCTTACTCTTCTTGCCTCAGCCCTCTGAGAACTGGAATTTATAGGCATGTACCACAATGCCCAGTATAAACTGAGTTAGTCAGACATTTCATAATCACATCAATAAAAGCCTTAACAATACAACTTCACTAAATTAAAAAGGTTTTAAATTTAACTATCAAGAAACGGCTATATAAAATTTACTTCACTGGCACCTATTCTAAATAGTTTTTATAATGATTGGGTTATACAAGTATCTTGAGTGGCAAAGATAAGAAAATATTTAAGCAGTGGGGAGAGGAGCAAATATTTAAGAGGGCAGGAGGGAGACACACTAGGCTGTTCTCATACCATAAACACTTTCCTTACAGAAATGAAGCAGATGATGCAAAATCAAAGGGAACAAAATGCAAGGTGAAACTCTTGTTAGAAAACAAAGGTTCTATATGGTCAGAGGTGTGTTTGCTTCCTTCCCCAAAGACAAGCAAGGGATTAGTAATAGTAAACTTGATGGAATGAGTGTAAGCAAAGGTGACATTTATTCAGTCTCGGCGACCTACTGGGCAGCCATCTACAGTTCTACCAATATTACCTCTCCCTGCCCCTTAGTGAGAAAACCAAAAGTACATTTTCCTAGGTCCAGTAGCCAGCCCTTATAAAGAGGATATCCTCAAAACAGAGCCAAGGGTGGGACAGAGACCTCTGAGAGTCATGGGTCTCCTACAAGTAATAACAAAGGTGAGGAACATGTTGGACATAACCAAAACATGGGCTTCCTGCCCAGGCAAATCCACTGAGAAGTTGTTAGGATCCCTGGTGTCTGCCGGGCTGCAGGTCCTGGCACTCCCATATATTAAGAGAGAATACTCCATAATCTCTTGAGCAAACATCTCTTTACAACTCAACTGTATATAGAGAAATCTTTCTAC
This sequence comes from Rattus norvegicus, assembly GCF_021556685.1. Classification (NCBI taxonomy): domain Eukaryota; kingdom Metazoa; phylum Chordata; class Mammalia; order Rodentia; family Muridae; genus Rattus; species Rattus norvegicus. The sequence goes on from NC_141554.1 coordinate 29,192,176, forward strand.
CTAAAGTAAAGTCCTTTGTGTTAGGTAAATCTCATCACTGGTAACCCTTTTAAAAAAGAATATAAGTTGAGGGAAGAATATAGGTGTATAATATGACTCTACAGTAAAGCACCACAAATAAAAATATAAACTGTACTGTTAATGCTACAATTTATACTTTAATTCCTCAGATCTCAAAACAACATAATTTATAACCTGTAAAGCTAGTTATACAATTTATAGTTCCTCTGGGATGAGTGCCATGGCACACATCTGGAATCCCAGACTTGGAAAGCAGAAGTAGAAAGATCTCATGTTTGAATCCTGTCTGGGCCTAGTGAAACTTTGCCTCAAAAACTAAACAAAAAGAAACAAGTTCCTTTAGAAACTTGAAATAAATAAAAATACAGTTTCTCTTAGTGCCTTTCTTAATATAGTAAATATGTGTCTCTTAATATATTAAAACTATCAATGGGGTTAGGATGTAGCTCAATAGTAAAATGCTTACCAGCATCAAAAGGCTCTGGGTTCTTCCTCAGCACCAGAGGAAAACAAAAGGCAAAGTATAGTGATAACTATATGCAAGAAAATGTCATAATAAAATCTATTGTATATTACCAAAAGCCATCAGTGTTTTCAAAATAATGTCTCTTTTAATCACTAAGACAGACTAGACAATACTTCTGCCACACTGAACTTTATAAATATCATTTGCACGCCTTGGTTACAGTATTCATGCAGCCTTCATAAAGGTCTAGTTCTTTATTTTTTACAATGAAGAAAGAATGAAAAACAAGTCTTAACTTTGACCTAGAAAATGAAATATTTCAGAGATTCATCTGATTAAATTACTTAAGCTACATACAAGTCCAAATTCAAAATAAAACACCTATGAATTATGTATTTTTTGCTTCTTTTCTTGACTTTAATAAAGAAAATACTGAAGAAAGGCAAACAAATAAGGGTATAAAGTTCAATATCTCTGCATCAACAATGAAGTAAGCACAACAGCATGCCTCCAGAAACTCACAGAATAGAAATAATGTCCCTAGCCATTAGCAAACAATAGCAAGCTACCCTAAAGTATGGATTTCGTTTGATCCCCCTAGAAACCCCTCACTCCCAAGAGTATTCTGGGAGAATTCCCAACCATTGTACTGAGAACAAGGACCCCAATGGAGGAGTTAGAGAAAGAACTGAAGCAGCTGAAGGGGTTTGCAACCCCATAGGAAGAACAACAATATCAACCAACCAGACCCCCCAGAGCTCACAGGGACTAAACCACCAACCAAAGAGTGACCCATGGCTCCAGCCGCATATGTAGCAGAATATGGGCCTTGTTGGGCAGTGATGGGAGAGGCCCTTGGTCCTGTCAAGGCTGGATGCACCAAAGTAGGGGAATGCTAGGGCAGGGAGGTGGGAGGCAGTGGGTGGGTAGGTGTGGGGGAGAGCACCCTCATGGAGTCGGGGGGTGTGGATGGGATAGGGGGGTTCCAGAGAAACTAGGAAAGGGATAACATTTGAAATGTAAATAAAGAAAATATCCAGTAAAGGAAAAGGAAGAAAAAGAAAGGAAAGAGGAGAGAAAAATAGGAGACAAAGGACTTGTTGCTGTCTTGTCAGCATCACTCTTGCCATACTGCTCACTGCAAGTAGCTACTCACAGGAACATCTGTGCTAATAATTAGCACCAGGGCACTCTGCCACTCTCCTCTCTCAAGACTAGCTCCATAAGGCCAGGGCAGAGGGAGCACAATAGGGTATCAGTCTGAAGTTGAAGGCAATGAAACTCTGCAACATCTGAGAATGATGTATGCTGCAACAAACTTGCTCCCAGCAAGCAAGACCACTGTCCAGCTTTTGAAGCCTGGTTTCTGCAAAATATGCAACCATCTGATGCAGGCTGACTAACCCTTACAGCTTCCGGCAAAAGAAAAGCCCCCTCTTTGGTGTTAATCTGCTACTGAATGAAAGCTTAGGAGATATAATGGTTTATGGCTACCAGCAAAGCGACAAGTAACATGAATCAACCCTACCCTGCCTTGTCCCCAACAAAATGGCTTGCAATCAAGGACTGGATCACAAGAAACTACCAGAGTAAGATTTAAAATACGGCAGGTATACTTCATTGTAAATAAAAAAAAAAGACTGAAAATATATCAGCCTTATAAAATTTATGGTGTAATATTTAAAAGAAAATTTCCCTAGGGTGCATGGGTACATTATGATGTGGTTTTGGTAGTACTGGAAATTGAACTCAGGATTTTACATAAGCTAGATAAGTATTCCAATTACAAGCTGTATCCCCTAGTCCTTCTTGGTGTTTATTATTTTGAGACAGCATCTAAATAAACTACTCAAGTGTCATTAAACTCACTCTAGGCCAGGCTGAGCTCTCTCAATCCTTGTGTCTGCCTCCCTCTGTTTTTAATCCAACTGAGTGGCCAAACCAATACTGCTACCCAACAAAATAGTCTGTAGCCTTCTGTGAAAACCGTAGAGCCCAGTTCCATGTCAGCTTTAGCCATGAAATCACCAGGTGTAGAACTGTGCAATGAGAAGAACAAAGCAGGTAAGAACTCTATAGAGACAAACCAATATATACCAAAACCGCCAAAACTACATAGCGCTGCAAAGGGACACTGTGAACCATCAAACACCTTGGAAACCAAAGAACAAGGTAGGCATACTAGACCCAACCTGTCGCAGCCCCACAGATCTGGCTCCTATAGAATCTCCCACCCCACCCTACTCTTCATGAGCCCGAATGCCACCTGGACATCATGACATGTGCTCTTGCTGGAGATGATAGTTGAAGTTCTTTTCTTTCCCAGCCACCCCGGAGAAAAGTAACCATTCTCCTTTGTCTGTGGAAGAATCTTCACTGGGGATACAGATATCACCATGTCCCTTCAGGCATTACTGTCTGTGCACTGCTTCTCAATGAGGACAAGACTGCTGGGGCCCTGTGAAATAAGATGCCACTGCTTTGTGAAACTGGCCTATTGAAATCTCATTCCAGTTGGCTGGTCCCCTGGTTACCTCACACACTAAGATAAAAGAAACACAGGAAATAAAAGCAGGGAGCAGCTGTCATTAAGGGGAGGGGAGTCTATGCAGGGACAACAATTCAAATGTTAACAGCTACAAGCTAGGAGTCAGTTTTAGAGTGACTTTTTGTGAGCTAGACTCTTCTTTGGGTGCTCAGAATCAACCTGGGCCTGAGATTCTGAGCGCCTGCTTTACTATGGAGCTATCCCAGGTCTTGAAGTTATTGTGAGAAGGCATGTTCCATCTTGGAACTCAATATAAAATATAAAATACTAGTAAATGCTAACTGATCCACAGGTACAGCAGATAGAGTGGTTGCCTGGAGAAAAGAGTGAATGAATACATGCTGAATTTTTAAAAACTGGTTCATTTGAAATAAAATACTGTGGAGTGTTAGAAGGCTTTACTGTGTTTATCTTTAAGATCAACAATAATTATTCACCATGTACTAAGAAACAAGCCTAAGTCCTAATATTAACTAATTTACTAGCTTGGGAAATGTCTTCATATCTCTAAACAGACCCATATAAAATTTGAATAATACATACCCCTATTACTTACAATTCATACAATTTACAAAAATTTGAAACACTAAATATATTATTAAAATATATTTCAAATAAATGCTTGAATAAACTGCTTTGTTTTAAAATCTTGCTACTTAAACTATTCAGTTTTATTTATTTAAAGCACATAATTGCCTACATTCCCTACTTAAAGGAAACTGTGCAGAATACAAAACAGGAGTTCTCCATAATGGCTTCCATCAGCCCTTCAGGAGAAAAGTTTAATTCTGCTTCCTGAAATCTTCTACATATCTTTTAGGCTATACTAGTCAGTAAAAGCTCTATGGTCTCCTCTCTTTGTGGTCTCCTAGGTGGCATTGGCATGTTTTAAATAGGCTTTAGTTTACCTATTAATATCCTTTTTAGATATATAATTCCAGATTACAAATTATACAAAGCACATTAAGAAATATATGTAGCAATGCCTACTTTACCTCATAATTACAGAAATGCAAAGTAAACAATACAACTATGGACAGAAACACACACACACTTAAAACACCAGATTTGACACCAAAAAGAAGTGGACTAAAGTGGACTACAAAATCTGTTCCATGTTTTTGTACATACCTTCTGATGAAAAACAAATTTCTCTTGCTGTGTTTGGTGTGGTGGTACATGCCTTCAATTCCAGCACACCAAAGGTAGAGAGGTAGGTAAAGCCCTTTGAGTTAAAGGGCTTCCTGGTCTACAATGTAAGTTCAAGCCTAGCTAGGGCTATACACTGAGACCCTGTCTCAAATGAAGGAAAAAATATCCTGAGCTAGGAGTTCAGATACCCAAAGTTGTAGGGATTTGAAACTTGTATCTTCTCCATTCAAAAGTCAAGTTATTCAAAGAGTGTGAGTTCTAGTTCCCCACAACTAAAGATTGAGGGTTTAAGAGGCAATGACAATTCCCAGAGGCGATGTGTCATTGTTAGTCTTACCTTTAGAATTAGCATCCTCCCATGATCATCACTTGACCAAGACTAATTGCATCCATGACAACAAAGGACTTCTGTACTGGATAGTTTTATGTCAACTTGCCACAAACTAGAGCTATTTGAAAGGAGGGTACCTCAACTGAGAAAATGCCTCTATAAGACCCACCTGTAAGGCATTTTTAAAATTATTAATAGGGAAAGGTACAACCCATTGTGGGTGGTGCTGCCCGTGGGCTGGTGGTCCTGGCTTCTATTTAAAAAGCAGGCTGAGCTTTCTTATAGCAAGAAAGAGCAAGCAAGTTGCATCCCTCCGTGGCCTCTGCATCAGATCCTGCCATGTTTTGAGTGCTTGTTCTGACTTCCTTCAATGATGAACAGTAATATGGAAATTGAAGGCAAATAAACCCTATCCTCCTCAAGTTGCTTCGGTCATGGTGTCTCATTACAGCAATAGCAACCAAACTAAGACAACTTCCTTTTGAGGAGTCATGAGGTAATCAAGGAATTATATATTGATGATAACTCATATACCACCTTCTGGGATTGTATATTCTGAGCTACAAGGACTAAGTAAAAGGGGTATTTAGGACTGGAAGTGCTGTAACTCAGTGGTAGAGCACCTGCTTAGCACATAGCAGGATCTGGGTCTGATCTCCAGCACTGCCAAAACATAAACAAAAGGCATTTAAAACATATCCTACTTAGAAATGAGGGTTGATAATATTTATTTATTTTGTGCATGTGTACAAGGGCTCCCATGTGTTGGACTATACATATGGTATGTGAAAGTTAAAGTTTGTTATCTTGTGTCTTAATCACTATCTACTTTATATATTGAAGGAGAGAAATGTTCCTCTGGTTGAATACAGAGCTCAAAGATTTGGCTAATCTAGCTAGCCAGCTTGCTCCAGGGATCCTGTCTGTTCTGCGAATGTTGGGGATTTGAACTCCAGTCCTCAGACATGTGTGCTTTATCCACTGAACCACCTCCCCAACCACTCCTTACTCATCCTTGAACCTCTTTCTACCTTGGATTCTGCTTGTAGCTAAAAAACTAGGGGCTGTCTAGGAGGGAAAGGGAGAGTTGCTCTGTAGAAGTATGTTTTTCTGTGTGTGATAAAATCTGTAGTAAATGTTTGACCTAACTATTTTTGAGACAAGCACAATTATACATGTTTCAAAGCCTTGTTGGCACTGAACTCACAGTGATCCACCTGTTTATGCTTCACATGTACTGGGATTGAAAGCATGCACCACCATCAGTTTAACTTTTTAATTAAATCAATAACTACGATGATTCTAAAAGAGATATAAGTTTCTCATGGCACCAAGGGGTACTGTTGTTATCCTGTACATAAAAGCATCATGTCCTTAATTTCACCTTCTTAGAATCATCTAAGTGCTAATTCCCAATCTAATTTATAGGAACATAGAACTGCAGCACAGTACTACGAACCTAGTATCTGTTATTTGCATCTGTGACACATCTGGCTGGGGGTTGTGGTGGCACCAATCTTTAATCCCACCATCTGGAAGCAGAGGCAAGGAAATTTCTGTAAGTTTGAGGCCAGCCCTGTCTATAGAGTGAGTTTCAGGACAGCCAGTGCTACACAGAGAAACTTTGTCTCGAAAAGCAAATAAACAAACAAACAAACAAAAATAATCAAAACCACCTGCCTGCCACCTTCTATGAACAATAAGCAACAATATAGTCCCTTACTGGGAGCAGACTCTCTCCCACAGTTTGTGCTTTGAAGGCAGTAGAGTCTTAAGCAGGTGGAGGTGGGGCTACTGGAAGAGTGTTACTGAAGACAAGCCCTTGAGAGTTTTAGCTCAGCTCTAGCTCCAGTCCATCTCTTCTGCTTCTTGGTCAGCAAAACTATGAAGGAGTCTGCAAAATACTTCTGCCACTATAAACCCAGTCCTTCTCTACTGTGATTGGCAGAAATCTCTTGAAATCGTTGAGTCAAGAAGACATCTTTTCTCCTTGAGGTTGTTACTGTCAGGTAATTTTGTCATGGCAACTTGAAAGTTTAGGTCCTGTCCTGCTGGAATGGAGCCAAGAGAAGACTACCTATGGAGTCTGGAAAATGGATGCCACTCAATGCTAGGAGCCAGGGTCCTTATAAAGAAAGGTGGTTGGTAAGAGCCAGGGGGATATATGTCATCTTTCTGAGCGTCACAGGAGGGAGATGTGTCTACTACTTATGTGGTGTGGCTGAAGTGTAGAAGCACGGTTTGGAACAGGAGGGGAAGTTGTCTGAGTGGGGGGGGGGTGCATACAGTCAGCAGTTGGACTCTTCCTGGGGAGTGGGACAGTGACTCTGTAACCAACTTGAGAATTACTTTGGATTTGAAATCAAAATGGTTCTATGATTTATATTTTGACTATTGACAGACAACTGTAAATTCTGGTTTTATAAGCCTAAGTCATTTTACATTTGTTTTTTCAAAATTATTAAAGTGGAATTTTTTACTCCTTTATATAAAAAAAAGAAGAAAAGTTTAGGTCCTTAGAGATTACTTAAAGCATGTAAGAGAATGTGCCTAGATTATAAACAAATACAATTGCATTTTCTGCAAAGGCCTGAAGCATGTGTAGGATCTGGTTCCAAGAGGGGGATCCTGGAACAATCTTCAGAAACTAATAAGAGAAAACTATAATTTTAAGCTGGCACTTACAGAGATCTCTAACATATAGACAATCCACATAGGCTTAGCAGTTTATTATTCCATGCCTTTCTGTTTGTCTTGGTGAATACAGAAGAGATACACATCTTACCTTTTGACCACAAGCTTGAGGGTCTTGTGGGAGCCTTTCACCAGGCAAATTGCTTCTTGTCTGAACCCTGAGAGAGTGACATCATTGATGGCCACTATCTCATCTCCAGCAAGAAGCTTGTCCACTGATGCAGCTTTGCTTCCTTCTTCGATCTGGAACAGAGAAGAGGGTTCTGTGAATACTCCTGAGGCATAGCAAGGTCCTCTAATGCAGCTTAGAATTGAATATGTGCAGGTTTGAAGCAGGTCACAGTTGTAGGATAACCCAGGAGTAAAAAGATCCAGAAATCTTGGGGCAAACAGGCCCTGGAAGCTGAGTTTATTCCTACTGAAAGACCAGGGTTACATTAATACAATGCGGCTTATACAGCATCACTCATCCTGGTCAGTCCCCGCACAAGGTCACTAAAGATTATTAGAAAGACTCAAAAACCCACATAACCAAAACAAAAGAACCAAACCAGATTCATATTCTGAAATTCCTTCATGCTAACAATAATTCTGGTTCATTTTTACTATCTGGTAATTATTTTTCATACCTTAATTCTGTACCTTGTTTTAGTAGCACTTGTGATATAATTCAAATTTCACATATCCACTCATAAAAGCCATATATTTGTACAGCTTTCAGTTCATTCAGAGTTCTATAGTCACCATCAAATTTCAGAACATTTCCTTGATCCCAAGAGAAACCTCATACCCATTAAGCAGTCTGATTCTAATATTCCTAATTACCATTTTTCCTTTTCTTCCTTTCTTTCTTCTGGTATGGGAGAAGGAACCCAGACCCACTGAACTATGTCCCCAGGACTAGTCATTCATCAGTCATTCATTCACTGAGAAAGGGGCTCATTATATAGCCAAGGTAGCCTTGATTCTCCTGACTCAGCTTCTGAAGTAGCTGGGATTTCAGGCCTGCCTGCACTGCCACTACCACATCCAGCTTTCTAATATAATGTCTAGTGCTGGGTCTGGCATGGCTACACAAGGTGAGGTGTGACACAATTCCTGCCTTTGGAGCATCATCAGGCCATTGATCCCATGATCCTACACGTTGATAGTTGCTGTTGCCCTGAAGTTGATCTGCTGTGTTTACTACTATACTTTCAATCTTTCTTTCTGGGGAATCTACTTCCCTCACATTATTCAGAGCCAATCACACCATAGTAATCCGAACAGATGTAGTTTTCAGGAATGAGGAATGGAGATGATCGTGAGGCTGTGGAGGATGAGGAAGAGGCCTTCTTCTTGGGCTTTAGAGCCATGGGAAAGGATCTAGACAACATAAGAACAGAGGCCATAAAAAGCCTACATGGTCCTTTGTAGAAATAGTTCACCGCCAGACTTGGCCTTGAATGTGGAATCATGAGGAGATACATATACCCTCCAGTCCAATGACTGCTGCATTAATTAGCCAGGGTGAACTTGGGGACATCAAGAAATAGAGAGTTAAAGCAGTCTCAAGAAGAAAAGGTATGGATAGAAAAAGTAGGAAATTACATTTAGGAATAAATAGTATCAGAAGGAGAGTGCATGCGGCTATGGAATTGCTAGGATAAGGGAATGAAGATTAGAGAATTAAATGATAATGTACAAGTATATAGAAAGTTAGTACTCTGTTTTTCGAGCTGACTGAAGAAATGGAGATCACAATGCCTGGAAAGATAATAGAGAGAGCTAACCATTTTACTTACATAAATTCAAAACTTTGTGAAGAATAATTATAACTTTAGTTAAAAGTCTGTCATTTTTCTGCTCTGAAAATAGTTACTAGAGACCTCTGTCCGTTGTATCAGGAAACTGGAAGATCTGTACCCAGCTTCCCATGAAGAACAGGCTGTATAAACCTATAAGTAATTTCTAAAAGAACAATTCCCTCCTGGATCCTAAAGGAATTGGCTCTAGAAGCTGGAATTAATCCTGAATCAAGTTTATGTGCTATATTTAATAGTACACAAAACCCTTACTGAGGTTTTCTACCGGTAGCTGAAATAGTCCTACATGTGGTCAACAGAAAAGTCAACCATTCCCCACATCAAACTGGGATAAATTCCTTGGCCTCAAAGGATCAGGAGTCCATCCTGTTATGTATTTTCTGCTTTGTTTTGTAGTAGTGAAATGGTCCTTGATAACATCTAAGCACACAGTATTTCATCATGCCTCATAAATCAGGTTCAGTTGCTGGGCCCTGCTATGTGAATACTGCTGCTCACTTTGGACATAACACAATGACATCTTTTTCCAGATCAATATAAGAGGACAATTTTAAAAAAGAAAATCCATTATCAATTTCCATTCTATACTAAATTCATATGCTATCTCAAGCTGTCAAGTTGGACTTATTCATTCTTACACTAGAAAACAAACCTAAATTTGGCACCAATTTTCAAGGAATAATGACTGTGGTTAAGAGTGAGCCAGGCATGGGTGGTACACATCTGTGATCCCAGAATTCAAGAGTTTAAGACAACGATTTATGAGTTTGTGGCCAGCCTGAGAACACAATGAGGCCTTGTCTCAAACAAATGAACAGTAAATAAATAAAAAATAAAAGTAGAAAGCACAGAACTGCATCACGATACTTGTTACATTTTTAGCCCTGTGTTTGTAAGAGTGTGGGTTATAACTACCTATGTCAAAACTATAGACATTTTACTGTAAGTAAAAAAGTAGAGTCTGGGGAAGACAAAAAGAATATGAATTTTATAGGTAACCAGGTACACTGTGGATAAAACAATATAATGTGGATGAAACATTATAATTTAGTATAATGGAAATATGAAGGGCCATGTTCACCTCAGGTTCAAAGTGGAGATGTAAAAGCTCTACAAACAAAATGTGTAGAGCAACTTGAAAGGAATACAGCAGGATTAGGGAGGACATTCTTCTTGACACGAAGAAACATGCAGACAGGAAATGGAGGCATGCCAGAGGGATGAGTCAGGGGAAACAGTGTAAAGAATACTTAGGAGTGTAGGAGGATTCGGGCAGAAAGTGAGGAGACTGAGAACTTGACCTTGAAGCAGAATGTGGGCAGTATTCTTCAGGTAGTGGGGGTGGGTGTGTGAGGGCAGAGAAGTCAAGTGTGAACTTAAGATGAAAACAACTGCTTCAGGATATTAACCTTGTAGTTAGAATAAAGACAAATGTCTTCAACGAAAAGAATAGAGCAGCAAAAGCCAGGCATGGTGGTAGACACCTGATATCCTGGCAGTAGGGGCGTGCGGCTAAAGTAGGAGAATTGCAAGTTTGGTGACAACGTAGGCTACATACAGCAAAACCGTGAATTAAGTGCAGGGCAAGGAGACAGTGCAGGCATTATGAACACCCACCCCTGAAACCTTTTCAGTGATCCTGACAGAGGTCAAGACATCTTCACAGTATAAAGACAACTAAGGTAGGCAGGACTCTGGTGGTGAAAAGAAGACCTAGCTTGCCATTCATGGTGAAGTCAAATTCTGAGCATGGGGAAGTGGAACCTACCCACATGCCCAGTAATCAGAATGAAATAGGGAAGAGCAACTTTGCTGTTTTATGAGTCTGAGATCACGCTTCAAAATGTGAGTCACACCTGCAGGTTATCAGCTGTAATTATCTCCAGAATATTTTACCTTTCAATGAATAGCCTAAAGTGCATGACCAGGCCATGCCTTTTGTTACACAGGAGAATAATGACTTCCCAGTCTTCTTAAATCCATTACTCATTCTGTTTGGTCTCAGTTCCTTCAGAAAGGAAGCTTGACTCAGGTCGGGGGTGGGGTATTTAACAGGTTGGGAAATGCCATTAAGGTGGGACTTCAGGGAAAGATAATATAGAGGTCTAATAATCCTTTCATCCATCTCTGAAATGAGGCCCAGGTTATACTTGGCCCTAAGACACAGAGAGGCAGATGTGTCTGGATGGAGTATCAGAGACAGGTAAATGAAATGTTTAAAAGGAAGGTGATGGATTGGTGACAAGTTCTGGTACAAGAGCAGGATTATGTAGATACCAAAATGGAAAGCAGAAGTGCCTATGGAGCCTCAGTCTCCCAAGGTGAGTACAAGATCCAGGGGCTGTGCTGACAGATATTAGTGAGCAAAGTGGAGCTGACTGCTCTGCTGACTGTGAGAACCAGGCACTAGGTCAAAGTTTTGCAAGGCAGAGAAGCAGGTTCAGCAGCCAGGTAGGATAGACTAGGAAGCAGAGATCCATTTACAGTCTGTGGCAAGGACTCATGGTTATTATGATGATGGGCATAAAGCCCATGCCTGTGGACCTCTTCTCCAGATGAGGTGAAAGCCTAAAGACTACAGTACCTGGCAAATCTCTATCAGGACAAGATTGTACTCTAAACAGTGCTAGATAAAATCTGCCTAAGGGACACCTAGGGTCAGAAAAAAATAAACCCAGAAAACAACTTTCTGGAGAAAGTTGTATTTCTGCAGAAACAAAGGATTTTAAAAACAGCATATTTCCAGTACTGCTAATTAGCAAAGCACTACCAGTTAGCAATCCTTAATTCTCAACTTTAAACCAAACAAAATAAAAAGAAAGAAAGAAAGAAAAAGAAAGAAAGAAAGAAAGAAAGAAAGAAAGAAAGAAAGAAAGCAAGCAAGCTTATCTATAGGGCCAAAACAGTGCTGGAGGAAGGAAGAAATCTAGAACTATCCTGATTTGACCCTCCAAAGTCAAGACTCACATCTCAATGACAGTAAAGCACAAGCTCAGAAATTATCCCACCCTGGGAACATGTCTCCTGAAGTCACAACCAGCACTTGTTCAGTACTGTCAGCAGAGGGCACTGGAGGGACACCAAGGGAAGACTGGTTTCCATTCCTTATCTCACATGCTTTCCTCTTGACCTATGGGTCATGGCAGTCCTGTGGTACACCTAGTGACAATAGTCTCAAAGATGCCTTTTGTGGTTTCATTAGCACCCCTTGGGCAGCTTCCCAGTGAGTTTTAGCAACGACTTTCAAACATCTTTCTAGTGAGTTTCATGGGCATCCTAGCCAGTTTCCTAGTGAGCTTCAAGAACAGCACAGGACAATTTCCTGATTGCCAGTGGGCCTCTGGCCCTGTCTTCCCTACCTAGAGAGGAGACAGTCAGACATAAACACAGTCTCTGTCTGTCTGTCTGTCTGTCTGTCTGTCTCTCTCTCTCTCTCTCTCTCTCTCTCTCTCACACACACACACACACACACACACACACAAACGCGCGTGCGCAAACACTACTGAGCTTTCAGGGTGCTGGAGAAGGGAAGACAGATTTCTCTTTTTGTACATACCCTGGAGATTCTGCCCTCTTTATATGCTATTCACATTTCTTTTGAGTTTTCTTTACTAGTTATGCCAAATCAAAAATCAAAAATCAAAAATAGCTTATTACTAGTTACTGATTCTATACTGTATTTAAATGATGAGTCCACACTATAGGGCCAAGACTAGCTCCAAACTACCACATTCAAGCAATCTCTGACCTCAGCAACCTGAGAAACTGACTATAGGTGCATGAGCGGGGGATTTTTTTTTTAATCAAGAACCACAGGCATACAGTTTTGCTTTGTAAGACCCCTGGTCTCTATGGCAACTGTTCTAGTTTGTTTTTATAGAGACAAGACAGAAAATAACACAGCCAATTCACCAAATTCTGATTTGTATTAAGCAATCTTTATTCTAATTTCTGTGTGGTTACCCAAAACTAATTGATAAAGGTTCTGAGGCAAATGCATGACCAGATACCCAGCACTGATGACACAGAGGAAGAAAAAATAAACAGGTGGCAAGGTAGAAAAAGGGTTGTGTCATGGAAGGCTTACAAAACATTAAGATGGGAAATAGGACTTAAGACTTGTTTGTACAGGATTTGGAAAAAAGTTACTTTTCTTTAATCCCACTTTGGTCATCCAAAAACTGATTGTCTAAACTGGGTTTGGTGATGCACTGCTGTAATCTCATCTACTTGGGAGGCTTATTTAGGAGAACTGGGAGCTCCAAGTCAGCTTGGACTACAATGAGACCAAATCTCAATACACTGGAACAATAAAAGCAAGTAAACAAAAACTACTAGGACAGCCAGGCATGGTGGCAAATACCCATAATCCCAGAGCTGGGGAGGTAGGAAGCAAAAGGATCCAGAGTCCAAAGTCATCCTTAACTACATTGTTCTATCCAAGACTAACTTGAGCTACATAGATCCTACCTCAAATAAAAATAGAAAGAGGGTGAAGAATGGAAAGAAAAGGAGAAGAAAGTTAAGGCAATTGGGAAATGAGAAGGAAAGAGAAAAGAGGAAAGGAAAAAAAGAGAAGAAGGAAGAGAAAGGAGAATGAGCAAAAAGAAAACACCCTAAGACAACCAGGAAGATAAAGGTAAGATAAAATGAAAATATGTTGCAAAGTCATAATACTAAATATACTCAAAGACCACCGTTATTGTTACAATCTATTTATGTCAGATTGGGATCAAAGCCAGGTGTGGTGGCACATGCCTGTAAAAATCCCAGCATTTAGGAGATGAAGGCAGAAGGGTCAGTTCAAGGTCATCCTACACAAGATTGGGATACATTATATTTACCAAAACCAGAAAACACTCTAGGTCAATTATAAGGATACAACTGGTATTTCAGGGTGGTTTTGATTTGAATTTCCCTGATGACTAAGGATGTTGAACATTTCTTTAGGTGCTTCTCAGCCATTCGGAATTCCTTAGTTGCGAATTCTTTGTTTAGCTCTGTACCCCATTTTTAAATATGTAGATACTTCATTCCTTCTTAGAAGGGAGAACAAAATACTCACAGGAGGAAATACAGGGACAAAGAGTAGAGCAGGGACTGAAGAAAAGGTCATCCAGAGACTGCCCCACCTGGGGATCCATCCCACATGCAGCCACCAAACCAAGTCACTATTGCTGATGCCAAGACGTGCTTGCTGACAGACGTCAGATATGGGTGTCTCCTGAGAGGCTCTGCCAGAGCCTTACTGATATAGATGAGGATGCTTGCAGCTAACCATCAGACTGAACAAGGGGACCCCAATGGAGGAGTTAGAGAAAAGACTGAAGGAGCTGAAGGGGTTTGCAACTCCACAGGAAGAACAACAATACCAACCAACCAAATCCCACCAGAGCTTCCAGGGATTAAACCACCAACCAAAGAGTACACATGGAGACGGACCCATGGCTCCAGCCACATATGTAGCAGAGGATGGCATTGTCTAGCAACAATAGGAGGAGAAGTCCATGGTCCTGTGAAGGCTCATTTCCCCAGTGTAGGGGAATACCAGGGTGTTGAGTGGGAGTGGAAGCATCCTCATAAAAGCAAGGGAGGGGAGGGGGTATGGGAGAGGGGGGTAAAGGGGATAACATTTGAAATGTAAATACATAAAATATCCAAGAAAAATAAAATTAAAAAAGAATACAACTGAGATAAAGGAACCATGCTACAAATTCCAAGTATTATACAAATTTATTCAAAAATCACTATTATTGTTATAATCTATTTATGGTGGATTGGGACAGGGAGCTGGGCTTTGTAGAGTATGCCTATAATCCAACACTTGGGAGGTAGAGGTAGGAGGATGGCAAGCAGTTCAAAGTAATCCTCAGGTAGTGAGCTTCAGGTCATCTTGGGCTATGTAAGACCTTATCTCGATAACCAAAAAAAGTGGTATGGAGAGGAAAGAAGAAAAAGAAAAGGGGGTGGGGTGGACTGAAATGAAGTTCAGACAGCCCTACTCTCAGGTTCAGGGGCAACTTACAAAGATCTTGATAATAACATGAGAACATCAGAAGCTTAGTGGAAAGGGAAACCTCTCCATTAGCCATTTATTCCAAAGTTACTTAGGTAGAATGTTTCCTAAACCCTTTATTTTAAAAAGGTTTGAAACAAAAACTCCAGTTATCCTATGCATTTGTATTGTCTAAACACAGTAAGTTTTCTATACAGCTGGTATAACATTACAGAAACCACAAAAGTTGCAATTTCTAAGTGGGGTGACTTTTGAAAAGTTTAGCCTAAGTGAATTATGTAGAAACCAGGTCCCATTTCCCCTGTGAATTGTGAATTAAAGGTTACCTAATAGCTGGAGGTGGGGGTGGGGGAGTGCATAGGGCTAAGTGGTGGAGCACTTATTTAGCCCTGACAAGGACCTGATTTCCATACTTGGTGATGTAAGAAAACTAAAGAACCTTCTATGCATCTTCTGATGCATAGCCACTGATTTTGTTGGATATGATGAAGATCACCCGAAATCCCAACACTCAAAATGTTTGAGGCAGGAAGATTAAGTGTTAGATGCCAGCTGAGATACAAACTACATAGCAAGTTTGAAGCCTACACAGAAGGACTGTGGAGGGGGAGGGGAGTAGGTAACTTGTTAGGCTAATACAAATCTCTTTAAAATGTCACGGTCTAAATATCCTGTACTTACAATCCAGCGGGTAACAGAAAAGAATACGTGCACATCTCACCAGCTGGCTCTCTGAAGGAAGAGACTGTGCATGGGTCAGGAAAACTGTTTTCAAGGATCTCCATTCATTAGGTCAAAAGAGGAAGCTGCCAAGGCAGAGGTGGTGCAACAGATGGGAAAGGTCATGTCACAGTCACACGGGATGATGGACAGATGCAGAGGGGCCCAGAAGGATCCAACCCATTTTCATATTCCACTGCTCTACATCTTCTTACCTTGACACGCAAGGGCTATGTTAACAACCATCAGCAGTTCAACTTACTTAAGGAATAACCAGCCAAAATACCCTCTATTTGCCTGTGACCCTTCTCCCGTCACATCAGTTTCTAATGCTTTTAAAATTCCCTTGTCTCAGAACCCTTGCTTCTGCTTCCTGACTACACTTCGAAAGAAAAAGGTCCCTGTCCTTGGGTACTCAGTTGTGCATTGACAGTCTATGTGGCCAGCAATGTGGGGAAACATCCAGCTTCAGAATGGTACTAGGATCATGATATCTACAGGGACAAAAGCACATGAAACCAGTTTTACATATGCATATACAGTTCAATAGCCTGATACATAATGCACAAGAGAATAGTAGATAAGCAGAGCTATGTGTATAGATGTGTGACAGTCAGCTTTCCAAAACTATGACAAAATGCCTAGGAGAATCACTTGAAAGGCTGGCTCTGAGCTGTGACAAAGCAGTAAACAGGGTAGCAGGAGTGCCTGGTAAATAGAACATATCTGTTCACTTCAAGTCAGTCAAGAAGGGCATGTCCTCAATGGCCTATCTTCCAATTACTAGATACCACTTCCCAGAGGTTCTACCATCTCCTGATAGCACCACATATCAGCACCTTTTAATACAGGGACCTCAAGGGGCCTTTAAGATCCAAGTCATACCATTATATTTACCAAAGAGTCCCAGAAGAATGTATATACCAATATTGAGTGTAAGAACACAACAGTGGTTATTTTACCCAAATATTTGGTTAGTAAAAATTTACAGTAGTCAAACAGAATGTCTTACCTTAAACCAAGCTTCTCACCCTCAGCACTGATAACACTTGGGGCCAGGTCATTCTTTGCTTTAGGCAGAATGGATGTCCTATGCTGCTAAATAGCCTCAGCCTTCACCTGCTAGCTACTGCTATCAGCTCTCTAGACACTGTCACATACTTCCTGAGAGACACAATCTCTCCCAGTGGAGAGCAACTATGTTAAATGATATATTGGAGATATCTAGAATGGCTCATGCTAAACAAAAAAACAAAAGTCAAGTCACTTCCTATGTACCATGGCAGGAAGCAGGGAGTAACCCGAGTCACACAAGTCAGTCTCCTTCTGGTCTGTAGCAAAATGCTTAAAAGCTTGGAGAGGCCAAGTGGGGCCATCATATTTAACATTGTTCTACCATTGCCATGCAAGTAAGTCCTTGATATTCTAGTCACCATTTGTCTTGCAGTTGCACACCTCAATAATGATGGACACACTGGTTCACTTATTACTGAAATGTACATTACTCTGGCCCATTCACATTCAGCCAAGAGAATCCCAGACCTTATGTACTGGAGGCTTGGTCCTTCCTTGTGGAGCAATTAAGAAGTAACTAGGTTGTGAGAGCTCTGATCTAATCATAAAATAAGCCATTGGTGAGTTCATAATATATTATCTTTACTGGAAAGTGAGGTGTAGTTGATGTAGTGAGGTTATGACTTAGATGGGATATATCGTGTAGGGACCTGATCCTGTGCCCCTTTCTCTGCTTCCTGGCTACTGTGAGATGAATAGTTCCGTTCCACCACACCCTTTTGTCATAATGTTCAGAGATACAGAAGCAACTGAGGAGCTAGATGACCGTTGACTGTAACCTCTGAAACTAGGAACTGGAATAAGTCTTTCCTCCACTGAGTTATTTTTATCAGATAGTCTGTTGCAGTGACAAAAGAGCTCTAATACAACCAGCATTTTTCTAAGGACAAAGACCTTAGAAATATATTTTTCTCCTCTCTTGTACAGATGTCTTGACCACATTTCTGGAAAGGATGAAGTAGAGGGAAAGAATCAGCAAAGATAAAGAAAGTTCCTGACTGTAGCCTAGTATTCATCTTAGGACAATGTGATGGGGGAAAGTGGTAGGGTGGGTACACACCACCACCACCACCCCAAACACCATACACCACAATGGCTGTTCAAGAAGGTTTTCCAAATATTTAGCTTTTCAACAGGCTTTTTACCCATCTAGCAACAATGCTTATGTGTGTAGGCAGTTCTCACAGATCTTTGGGTAAAGAGGAGCCAGACTGTTTAAATGCTTGCTTCCATAAGAGTACTAGGATTACTGAAATCTGCAGTTTTCAAAGCACAAAGGCAATCTGGAAGAACAGATACACAATCAAGAGACAGGAAACGGAACTGCTGGCTGTTAGAACATAGAGTTCCAGCTGCTCAGGACACATAGCTGTTTATTTTTAATGGACATTCCCATCCTAGGGCTAGTTCAAAGGATGTGTTGCTCTTAAACAATTGAATGCACTGTGGCTGTGCACGTAAGAAGGAAAGAGGGAGGGGGAACTGAGCTACAGGGACTTCCCTTGATAGGCACCACCACCCCCAGTCTTCCTCTTTCTTTTGACTACAATAAGATGCTCTTACTATTCACAAACACTATCTTTTATTGGGAAAACTTTTTGGTGATATTTTTCAAGAACAAACATTTTTTTTTAAAGCTCTGGCTTTGACATGCAAGTGTTTACAGGGTTAGAAGGGTGAACACAAGGGGGAGTGGCTGGGAGTACAAAACAACCCCAAGGCAATGGTATGATCCTCTGTTCAGAAGCCATAGCCACTACCCAGGGCCTCAGAGAAATAACTTTATGGGGGAGCAGGTGTCTCCAGCTAACAATCTAGATTTTACAGGGTAGACAGTTTTCAAATGTTTACATTGCCTTTCAAAAGAAATGATCTCTCTATTCCATCTCACCCTGCAAAAGCAGTATTATATTGCTGGGTATGATGACAGACATCTGTCATTCTGTACTTGGGAGGCTACGGAAAGATCATGAATTTGAGATCAGCGTAGGATACACAGGGAGGCACTATCTTTTTTTTTTTTTCTTAGTAGATTGGGAATCATTTAATGAAAATATAGTTTAGAATGTGCGCTGTGCCTCATTTTGAAATAAACAGACAACATTTAACCCTTATGCTTATGATATCAAGAGCCCTCAAAAGTGCAAAGAATACTTAACAATTTTCTAGTAACCGTCCTGGTGATTCATATATACCTGCATATACATATATATGCTCTTTTTTTTAATAACTTGAGTATTTCTTATTTACATTTCGATTGTTATTCCCTTTCCCAGTTTACGGGCCAACATCCCCCTAAACCCTCCCCCTTCCCTTCCTTATGGGTGTTCCCCTCCCCATCCTCCCCCCATTGCCGCCCTCCCCCCAACAATCACGTAGGGAGGCACTATCTTAAAAGGGGTTGGTAGCTGGGGTCACTGTTCACTGCTGGAAGCCTTACATTATTTTTAAATCCCAGTAATACAAAAGAACCATAAAGTCATGTCCATGGCTGGATCATTTAATTCAAAAGTTATTCTCAGATATAAAATAACCATGGGTTTTTAATCATCTATGCACCTCAAGGTGCTCAAGTTCCTTAATAGAATGGTTTGTTATTAAAAAGGTAAACTTCACTTTCCCTTTCTGTTTTCTTTGTCCTCAATTTATCATTCAAATGTCCAGGACTCTTCATAGTTGACCTTTCCCTGTAGCTTGACTCATGTCCAAGTTCCTTCCCTGTGATCCTTGATTGTGTCTTTTGGAAGTCTTCCCTCTCCCTCCCTTACCACTAATATTGAATTCTCTGTGATAATTCCCAGACCTTTGCTTTCCAGTGTTTGAATCCTCTGCAGAGGGAAGAGTGTGCACTATGCAAAGAAAAGAGCAGAAAACTGCTGGAAGCTGCAGAGCAATCTAAGGGCAGGGACTTTGGGGGCTATTTCTTTGCTCTGTCCTTGAACTAAGACAGGATACAGATACCTGTGGATGCAGCAGCTACTTGGCAACAAGGACGATTTGAAGGGCTATAGGCCCAGGTATGCCATGCTAGACAAAGCAGCAGGACTCCAGAAAAATTTCTGGTCCAGAATCCCCACTATCTACCTAAAAATGAGGTAGTTAGAATATCTCTTCCCAGAAATGACTGATATTTCAGATGGTTTCTAGCTCTATTTACTTATTGATTTATTATTTGTTTGTTGGGGGACACAGTACCACTCTGAAGCCCAGGCTGGCCTCAAACTCCTAATTCTCTTACCTTAGCCTCTAAAATACTGATATTACAAATGTGCAACATGCTCAGCTTACATACTTGCTTTTTGATATTTTATTTTTATTTATTGGAGACAGGGTCTCATGCAGTCCGGGTTGACCTGGAACTTACTATGTAGCTGAGGTTGACCTTGAACTTCTGATTCTCTTGAATCCACTTCCTAAGAGCTGAGATTAAAAGCATGCACCACCAAGCCTAGCTTAAACTTTTGTTTTGTTTTTTCTTTCAAAACACACCAATGAGAACAGTTCTAGATGGTAAGACTTTGCTTACTTTTATAATTAGAACTATAAAATAGTAGAATTTATTATTGTGGCTGAGGAAAAAAGCAAAGGAAACCTTGTTAGTTTTGCTTTCTTTAAGAGTAAAACATATTGGGTTAAGTGTGTTAAACATGGATGAGGCTGTAGGGTCTCCTCAGCATCGCCAATAAATAAATAGATGAATATGAGTAAAAATAGATCAAATTTCCCCTACATCTACCTCCTCCAATGGCATTATTACATTTCTATTTTTATCTAATGCCTGCATTTCCTGCTAACAAGAAAATGTACAGTTGTCTTTGTTTTCTGATGGAGGGGGCAGTGTTTCTAGTATCCTCTGAGAATAGCACAGTCTGAGGATCATCACATCCTCATATACTATGGAGTAGTGCACACATACAATCTATTCATTGCCTATCATATACTTTAACCCATCTCTGGATCATCAATAAATATCCAATACAATGCACATGCCATGTACATAGTTGCTACACTATGTTGTTTACAGAGTAATAACAAGAGGAAAAAGTCTGTACATGTTTTTTTTTCTAGTTTTTTTTTTGTGACTCATGGTTGGTTATATCTAGTAGACTATGGAGTCAATGAACTTAAAATATTTAAGAATTAATGTTTAAAGTTCAATTTCTTTAAGAGCAATGGAAATACATGAAGGCAGTTTTTGTTGTTCTCTATCTGTTTGTTTCAAGAAAACTAAGACAGTTCTCATCTCACTAGTATTATTTGTCCAGGCAAAAATAATACTAGATCAAACAAAAATGGCCTAACTATTATCTAAGTTGTAACTCTTCTGTCACTTAAAACACAGCAAGGTACTTAAAATTTATGCCACACTAACCAAGACAAGACTAAACAAAAACGAGACACCCTATGCTGACTTGCTCAGCAGCCAACTCTCCTTCCCTAATGATATGTTTATTTCTTCTAAGTTCATCCACAGTTTGAGTGGATATAAAAAGGAAAACTGGGGCTAGAGAGATGGCTCAGCAGTTAACAGTGCTTATTGCTCTTGCAGGAGCCCTTAGTTTGATTCCTAGTACCTACTGCAAGTGGTTCACAATTACCTCTAACTTCAGCTCCTGAGGACCCAACCATCTCTTTCTGGCCTCTGTGAGTGCCCCGCCCCCTCCCCACCAACACACACCTATGAATAGAGCCATCATTTCTTCTAGTTGGGCTTAAACTTCATGACATAAGAAAACTGAAGCCTCAAAGCCATTTCTGGTTCATTTTCATTTTTTCTAACCTGACAATAGTCTTACCTTATTTTATGTCTTGTTCTGTTCTCATTCAGTCCTTTTAGAGACAAATTTTTATGTAAAACTATACATTCATCTGCTAGAGTTAATATGGAAATATTTGGGGAATTTTCCATCTTCAAAAAGGAATACAGACTGTTTTCATTATATACTATAAAATGTTTTCAGCCCAGTGTGGTAGCTCATATCAGCACAGTAGTATGAGCTACTCAGGAGGTTGATGCAAGATTATAAGTTCAAGGCCAGAATAGTAAGATAATTGTTTCAGAAACAACACACAACACACACACACACACACACACACACACACACACACACACACACACCTGAAATATGACAGTTGGGCAAGAATTTTTTTCTCCCAATTCTCCAGGAAAGTAAAATAAGGATCATAAAGATAAATGACTTATTGTCATAGTTACCATGTGTATGGGACTTCCACAAGAACAGAAAAGATTTTGTGGCTTTTAAATAGAAGAAAATGTAGAGGAATAAAACTCCTACCAGTAGGTCAGAGTCTTTCCCAGCTAAACTCAACTCTCAGACTGTGTGACATGGGGGTGGGACTGGCTATGAGCTGCAGTCCTCTCCTGCGACTCACACAGCCACAACAGAAGCATAAGTAAAAGTCTATCAGAGTCCAAGGTGACAATGACAGATAGGAGTGACCTTTTCACATTTAGAATATAAATGGTCTTACTGTAGATTTATTTGATAAAAATATGGCAGAATCTCTAGCTTCAATCCAATTATTCATACTCAAAATGCAATTTTTTCTATAACAATACGCTTTACAACAAATAGAATTTCCAGGAAGCCATGCAGGTTATAAGGCCTGGCTCACAGCATGATACCTTCATCATTGTTAGTGTACATGGCCTAACTTATACCCTACTTCCTCCTAATGAGTCAAAGCCTGAGTTATTTAACAGCCAGTCTGTAATTGAATTAAGGTTCAGTTTAATTTATGATGGGCACGGGTTTGCAGAACAAGGCAAAAAGAGGAACCAACACATCCCTGTGCTTACATGTCAGCAAAGATCAGATTAAAATCTAAAATAAAACCATGCTGGAAGAACACTGAGACAGAATATCCAACAGAGGACTTCCTTGAAAGGTATGGATAGGACAAGGGGGAAAGGTTAACAGAACATGTCTTCCGTTTCTTTGTATAGGTAATTACAAAGATTTGACTCTACAAACTCATTGAGATCTATGTTCATGTTATAAACATTTTCTCAAGAAAAAAATGTATTATTTCTGCTATAAGTTTATATGCCACTGAAAAAGTTATGTTGCAGAATAAAAATGGGGTGGAAGTACATTGAAGTTTCTGCCCCAGAACACGTGAAGGTGGCCTTATTTAGACACATTATCATTACAGATGTAATTAGTTAGGATGAACTCATCTTAAATTGCTGTAAGAGGTAAACTCAGACATAAATGCATGTTAGATGCATGATGGAGGTGAAGATTAGAGTAAAAGAGCCACAAACTAAAGGATGCCTAGGGCTACAAGAAGCTGAAAGAGGCAGAAAGGACCCCAGCTTGAGCATCCAAAAAGGGTGTGACCCTGCTAACATCTTGATTTAGGGTGTCTAGCTTCCAAATTTCAACTGTATATTTATTGTGAAACAACAAACTTCTATTGGGCAAGGATAAGGCTCAGTGTAGAATACTTGCCTTCCATGTGGGAAGCTATCACTAGTGCTACAAAGACTTCCTTTGTGTTTAAGGTTTTAGAACTACAGTCGTTGTCTTTACTGTGGGTCAAATTCAACCACCCTTAAAACTGGAATTCATATGGATTGTCTTCATAAATATAAAATGTGGCAGGTGATGAGGAGGACGATGCATAGCTGCCCACCCAGCTTAAGGCAAGGCTTCAAAGAAATGGCAGTAAGAATGAATGAAGCCTCACATGCTACACAGAATTGGCAAGGAGCTAGACAGAACCCAAATAGAAACTTCCCATAGGTGGCTGAGAAATCAGAAAGCAATACACTGTACCTATGATCCAATCAAAATACAAAGAAGAATAAATGAGCCTTCTTCATCCGTAGATTCATTTATTTTGCTATAGTGCTGAGAATAAATTGCAGGGACTAGATTCAATTCCAGAAGTAAGCACATGCCAGGACAGCCAGTAAACACATGCTAGACCAGTCACAACAGGACTGACAAGGAAGGCCATTGAACTATATTCCAACCCTGGAATGTACTTCTTAAAAGCAAAGCATAGGGAAAAAAATTAGTTTCATTTACAGCATTAGTTGATGTCCTGCTGGGAGGTTATCTGAAGGGTTTTTTTTGTTTTGTTTTTGTTTCTGTTTTTTCTGACAATTTCATAAACCTTTTCATAGGCACTAACCTGCTCCAAAGTTTTTTAACTGCTCAGCCACATACTAGTCATGCTTTGCATTCCAATATATCTTGGTCAGCTTCAAGAGGCTGCTTTTAATGAGCAAGCCCTTTCTTCTGGACAATAATATTTTTGAGGAAGTAATGGTGCTGGGCAATAGAACCCAGGCCCACACACATGTGAAGTACACATGCTTCTACTGAGCTACACCCCAGCCCTCAGACTATATATAACTCATAAAGGAACAGAAGCCTTCTTTCTAATAAAGTAAATTTGCCAACTAAAAACTAGAAACTAACGGAGTTAATACAGACTTCAATCCCTCATGGAACACCCTCGGCAGTTAAATGTATCTAAATGCTTGAAAATTGATTAAGAGTTTTATGACCTAATGCTTTGAACTTTTTGTCTGTCCAGATGGAAGCTAGAAGTGGTGTCTGTCAGTAGGCAGAAGTGAAAAGAACACAATGGAATCTGACAAAGGAAAGTACAGCATTTTTAGAGTGAGTGTACCTGTATGTGCTCCTGGCAAACACTGTTGCCACACTGATACATTCCAGGTGAAAAGTAACTGTAAGAATGGCTGAGGAACCCAATCATTTCAGGAGCCAGCCCTGACTAGTCTCTGTCTAAATACCAGCTGTCCGTTATGCTAACTAGCTTTTCAGGGTTTTGTCTACTTGATACTGAAAGTGCCAACTGAGAACATTCCCCCCAAAATTCACTTTTCCAAAGAAAAGACTCTACTAATATCAGAATTCACAGCACTGTCTTGGAAGGCTGCAGTTAAAAAAAAAACAAGCAAGACATGTTCCAGAGTATGACTAGGTAAGATATGGACATTAAGCTCTGTGAACCCATTGCCATCTTCTTTCTTCTCTGTCCAGGCAAAGAGGGAAGTCCTAGGAGTTAAAGAAAGGAGTTTAAGAAACAAAAGAATAACCTAAGGCATTCCAACTAATATACTAGTTTGCTTTCAATTGCTGTGATAAACATGTTCAAAAGCAGTTTGAAGGGAAAAAAACTATTTATTTGGCTTACATATCCCAATCACAGTTAGGATACGAGTTCAAGGCTGGAACCGGAGATAAGAACTGAAGCAGAACTAGTGAACAACACTGCTTACTGGCTTACTCCTCATGGCTTGCTCAGTTTTCTTTCTTATACAATGCAGGGCTACCTGCCCAGAGGTGGCATTGCCACAGTAGATAATGTAAAATCCAGATACATAGCCAGAGAATCAACTATCATGAAAAAAGCCCACTTTGAAGCTTTTCATCCTGTACTATCCCACTCACATAATATTCTTGAAATAAATACAGTTACAAAAATGAGGACAGGTTTTGAGGCATGGTGGTGATGGTGGTGGTGGCAGAAAGGGGACTAAAAGAGCAAAAGAGAGGTGGAATCTTTGTAGGAATTATAATGCACATGACTTCTATTCCCCTCAATAACTTGCTGAAGTGCTGTTGCTATGGTACGAGAAGGAAGCCTAGGTGCTGGGTCTATGGCATCTCCCCCTATCTTTACAACTACATGGAATCTACTATTCTCAAGTGAAGAATTTTAATTTTAAATCAAAAGTGAAGTGTCAAAGGTTAAATAATTAATCAGGACTCCTGTCAGAACAGCAGGGCACTAACCATGAAGATCTTAGTGAAACACTTAGCTTTCCTCCCTCTTGCAAAGCCCATTACCACCTTGAATCCATCCCAATTAGTTTCAAGTCTGAATACCCAGAAACACATTAACCTGACTTACTAATCCCAGATACCTAGACAACAACATGAAAACACAATCAACAACAGCCAAGATAACATGTCTATACTAGAGTACAGTAATCCTACCACAGCAGGCCCTGAATAAACTAAACTAAACTAAACTAAACTAAACTAAACTAAACTAAACTAAACATACATAACAAAAACATACATAACAACATAATTAACACCCCCCAAAGGCCTCAAAACAGCCTTTATGAATGCTAGAGGTCTTTAAAAAGGAAATGAATAAATCCCTTAAAGAAACCTATGAAAACCAACCAGTGGAAGGAAGTAAACACAAATGATCAAGACCTGAAACTGGAAATAGAATCAATAAAGGAAACTCAAACTGAGAGAAATCTTGAAATTAAAAAAAATGTACAAACTCAATCAGTAAACTCAGAGGCAAACATCACCAAAAGAATATAAGAGATGGACAAGAGAATCTCAGACATTGAAGACACAATAAAAGAAATAGATATATTGGTCAAGAAAAATATTAAATCTAAAAATCCCTGGCACAAAACATCTAGGAAATGTGGAACAGTATAAAAATACCAAATCTGAGAATAGGAATAGAGGAAGGAGAATTCCAGCTTAAAGACACAGAAGACATTTTCAATAAAATCATAGGAGATAATTTTTTAAATCTATCAAGGTACAAGAGGAATAATACAGAATACCAAATAGACTGAAAGACAAAATGATGTCCTCTTGGAAAAAAGTAATAAGAATACTAAATGTACAGAACAAAGACGACTAAAAGCTGCAGAGGAAAGGCCAAGAAACATATAAAGGCAGACCTATTAGAATTACACCCGACTTCTCAATGAAGTTTAAAAGTCAGAAGGTTTGGACAGGTGTGCTGCAGACTCTAGTAGACCACAGATACCAGCCCAAGCTACTATACTCAGCAAAATTTTCAATCAACATGAGAAAATACGAATATTCCATGATGAAACCCATTTTAAACAATATCTACAAAATCAACCCTATAGAAAGTATTAGGAGGTAAACTCCAACCTAAAGAAGTTAATTATATAAAAGAAAACAAAGTCCAAAGAAAAGCCTAACACATGCCATTCGCACACAATAACACTACCACCAACGTTAACAGGAATTGGTTATTGATATCTCTCAATACCAACAGATTCAGTTCCCCCACAAAACAAGATAAAGAGCTAACAGAATGGCTGGGAAAATAGAATCTATCCTGCTGCTGAATAAAGAAACACATCTTATCATCAAAGCTAGACATCACTTCAGAGTACAAGGCTGGAAAAAGATATTCCAAGCAAACAGACGTAAGAAGCTGGTATAGCTATTTCAATACCTGACAAAATAGATATCAAACCAACACTAATCAGAAGAGAAATGTAAAGACACTCATCAAAGAAAATCCATCCAGAGGACACTACAATCCTTAACATCTATGTCCTAAACCAACTCTGTAAAGGAAACACTATTGTAGCTTAAATCACATATTGAATCTCATACACTGATAGTGGGAGACTTCAATATCCAACTCTCACCAATAGACAGCTCATCCAAACAACAACTAAACAGAGAAATGTGGGAGCTAACTGAAGTTATAAAAGAAATGGCCCTGATTGATATTTACAGAAGACTTCACCCAAACACAAACCTTCTCCTCAGCACCTCACAGAACTTTCTAAAAAAGTAACCAAATATTCAGACACAAAATCAATCTCAACAAATAAAACAAACAAACAAACAAAACAAAAAACCTGAAGTATCTGAACAAGTCTTTACTGAATGAAAAATGGGTTGTAAAATATTAAGATAGAAATTAAAGACTTCGGGGGGCTGGGGATTTAGCTCAGTGGTAGAGCGCTTACCTAGGAAGCGCAAGGCCCTGGGTTCGGTCCCCAGCTCCGGGGGAAAAAAAAAAAAGAAATTAAAGACTTCGAAAACTTGAATGAAAATGAAAACACAACTTAGCCAAATGTAGGGGATACAAGGAAGGCAGTTCTAAGAGTCAAGTACATAGAACTAAGTGACTACATTAAAATAAAACAGAGAGATCTCCCCTTCTGGCCTGCACCTACCACGGGAACAGATCACCAGCTTGTCTGCCCCTCTTAAGACCCCACAGTCTAGAGGCCTCCCAGGAGATCTGCTGCACCCAGAGCAGCAGGTAAGGGACCCTCCCAAATAACCACAGCAGCTGGGACTCCGCCCCCACCAGGAGCCCTGTACTCGACACACCCCCTCTATTCAAACTCTAATTCCCTTCCAAACTGCTCCTTCCTCCAGGGCATTTAAACAATGTGCCTGTCCCTTTGAAGACCTCATAGTTTGAAGGCCTCCCAAGATATCTGTTGCAACCAGGACAACAGAGCCCACAGTCTGAAGGCCTCCAAGGAAATCTGCTCCAGCCAGGGTAACAGATCATTGACTTGCATGCCCCTCTGAAGACCCCAAAAGACAAAGGTCTCCCAGGAGACTGCAGGACCTCAGGGATACAGGAGGCAGACTCCAGACAGAGACACCCAGGCCAGTTAACACCAGAAATAACAAGAAGGCAAGAGGTAAGCCCAAGACCATAAGCAACAGAAGCCAATATATGTTGGCATCACCAGAACCCAGTTGTTCCAGCACAGCAAGCCCTGGATACCCCAACACACCTGAAAACCAGAATGCTGACCTAAAATCTTATCTCACGAAGATAAAAGAGTCCTTTAAGGAGTATATAAATAACTC
Organism: Rattus norvegicus; assembly: GCF_021556685.1. Taxonomy (NCBI): domain Eukaryota; kingdom Metazoa; phylum Chordata; class Mammalia; order Rodentia; family Muridae; genus Rattus; species Rattus norvegicus. The sequence goes on from NC_141554.1 coordinate 29,220,645, forward strand.
ACTGAAAGAAATACAGAAAAACACAGGTAAACAGGTAGAAGTCCTTAAAGAAGAAACAAATAAATCCCTTAAAGAAAAACAGGAAAACAAAAGCAGGTGAAGGAATTGAGCAAAGCAGTCTAAGACCTAAAAATGGAAGTAGAAACAATAAGAAAATCACAAAGGGAGGCAACCCAGGAAATGGAAAACTTAGGAAAGAGGTCAGAAGCTACAGATAGAAGCATAAACAACAGAATACAAGAGATGGAAAAGGGAGTCTCAGCCACAGATGATATATTAGAAGAGATTGACACAACTGTCAAAGAAAATACAAAGCATAACAAACCCCTAACCTAAAACATCCATGAAGTCCAAGATACAATGAAAAGACCAAATCTAAAAATAATAGGAATAGAAGAGAGCTAGGATTCCAAGCTCATCGGACCGAAAAACATCTTCAACAAAATCATAGAAGAAAACTTCCCCAACCTAAACAAAGATATGGCTATAAACATACAAGATGCCAACAGAACACCAAATAGATTGGACCAGAAAAGCAAATCCTCTCATCACATAATAATCAAAATACTAAATGCACAGAAAAAAGAAAGAATATTAAAAGCTATATGCGGGGAAAAATCCAAGTAACATATAAAGGCAGGCCTATCAGAATTACACCAGGCTTCTCAACAGAGACCCTAAAAGCCAGAAGAGCCTGGAAAGAGGTCATGCAGACCCTAAGAGAACACAACTGACAACCCTAGAAAATTCTCAATCAGCATAGACGGAGAAACCAAAATATTCCATGACAAAACCAAATTTAAACAATATCTATGTACCAATCTATCCCTACAGAGGATTCCAAAAAGAAAACTCCAACACAAGGAGGGTGCCTACACCAAAGGGAAAAAACCAAGAAATTAACCATCTCACAACAAAACCAAAAGGAGAGAATCACATACACATAATGCCACCTAAAACAACAAACATAGCAGGAACTAACAACCATCTGTCTTTAATATCTCTCAATATCAATGGTCTCAGTTCCCTAATAAAAATACATAAGCTAACAGACTGGATATGCAAGCAGGATTCACCATTTTGCTGCATACAAGAAACACACCTCAATGACACGACCTCAAAGCTGGAAAAAAGTCTTCAAAGCAAATAATCCCAAGAAACAAGGGGGAGTTGCCATTCAAATAGCCAATAAAATAGACTTTCAACCAAAAGTTATGAAGCAGGATGGGGAAAATACTTCATATTCATCAAAGGAAAAATCCATCAAGAGAAAGTCTTAATTCTGAACATCTATGCCCCAAATGCTAAGGTATTCACATTCATAAAAGAAACTTTACTAAAGCCCTAAAGCACATTAAACCCCCACACAATAATAATGGGAGAATTCAACCCCACTCTTACCAATGGGCAGGTCATTGAAACAGAAACTAAACAGAGACACAGTGAAACTAATAGAGGTTATGAACCAAACGGATTTAGCAGATATTTACAAAACATTTTATCCTAAAAAATGAATAGATCTTCTTAGCACCTCATGGTACCTTCTCCAAAATTAACTATATAATTGGTCACAAACAAGCCTCAATAGATACAAGAAGATTGAAATTATCCTATGCATCCTATCAGATCACCATGGACTAAGGCTAGACTTCAACAACAACAAAACCCCAGAAAACCCACATACTCATGGAAACTGAAACACTCTACTCAATAATAACTTGGTCAGGGAAGCAATAAAGAAAAAAATTAAAGACTTCCTGGAATTTAATGAAAATGATGACACAGCATACCCAAACTTATGGGACACAATGCAAGCAGTGCTAAAGCGAAAATTCATAGCACTAAGTGCCCTCCTAAAGAAATTGGAGGGATCCTACACTAGCAACTTAACAGCACACCTGAAAGCCCTAGGAAAAAAAAGCAAACACACCCAAGAGGAGTAGATGGCAGGAAATAGTCAAACTCAGGGCTGAAATCAACCAAATACAAACAAAGAGAACTATACAAAGAATCAACAAAACCAAAAGCTGGTTCTTTGTGAAAATCAACAAAATATATAAACCCCTAGCCAAACTAACTAAAGGGAACTGAGACAGTATCCAGATTATCAAAATCAGAAATGAAAAGAGGCATAACAACAGAAACTAAAGAAATTCAAAGAAACATCATATCCTACTACAAAAGTCTATACTCTACGAAACTGTAAAATCTAGAAAAAAAATGGATGATTTTCTAGCAGATACCATATACCAAAGTTAAATCAAGACTAGGTAAACTATCTACACAGTCCAATATCCCCTAAGGAAATGGAAGAAATCATTAAAAACCTCCCAACTAAAAAAAGTCCAGGGCCAGATGGGTTTAGTGCAGAATTCTACCAGACCTTCAAAGAAGAGCTAATACCAACACTCCTCAAACTACTCCATAAAATAGAAACAGAAGGAATACTATCTAATTCATTCTATGAATCCAGAGTTACTCTGATACCTAAACCATACAAAGACCCAACAAAGAAAAGAGAACATCCAACCAATTTTGCTTATGAGTATGGATGCAAAAATACTCAATAAAATTCTCACAAACCAAATGCAAGAACATATCAAAACCATTATTCACCATGACCTAGGTTTTATCTCAGGAATGCAAGGTTGGTTCAACATACGAAAATCCATTAACATAATCCACTGCATAAACAAACTCAAAGAAAAAAATCACAGGATCATCTCATTAGATGCTGAATAAGCATATGACAAAATACAACACCTCTTCAATTTAAAAGTATTGGAGAGATCAGGAACTCAAGACTCATACCTAAACATAATGAAAGCAATATACAGCAAGTCAAAGCAAATATCAAATTAAATGGAGAGATACTTGAAGCAATCTCACTAAAATCAGGGACAAGACAAGGCTGCCCACTGTAAGACATCAAGAGGATACACACTGGCAAAGAAGTCAATGTATCACTATTTGCTCGTGATATGATAATATACAGAAGCAACCCCAAAACTTGTACCAGAGAACTTCTACAGCTGATAAACAACATAAGCAAAGTGGCTGCATGTTAACTCAAAACAATTAACTCAAAACAAATTAGAAGCCTTCCTCTATACAAAAGATAAACAGGCTGAGAAAGAAATTAGGGAAATGACACCCTTCACAATAGTCACAAATAATATAAAATACCTTGGTGTGACTCTAATCAAACAAGTGAAAGATCTGTATGACAAGAACTTCAAGTCTCTGAAGAAAGAAATTGAAGATCTCAGAAGATGGAAAGACCTCCCATGCTCATGGATTTGCAGAATTTAATATAGTAAAAATGGCCATTTTGCCAAAAGCAATCTACAGATATAACGCAATCCCCATCAAAATTCCAACACAATTCTTCACCAAAAAAAAGGCATAGAAAGAGCAATTCTCAATTTCATATGGAAAAACAAAAAAATCCAGGATAGTGAAAACAATTCTTAGCAATAAAAGAACTTCTGGGGGAAATCACCATTCCTCACTTCAAGCAGTATTACAGAGCAAAACTCATAAGAACTACATGATATTGTTACAGAGACAGATAGGTTGATCAACAGAATAGAATTCAAGACCCAGAAATAAACCTACACACTTGATTTTTGACAAAGAAGCCAAAAATATACAATGGAAAAAAGGAGGCACCTTCAATAAAAATAGCGTTGGTATAACTGGCGGTCTGTATGTAGAAAAATGAAAATAGATCCATATTTGTCACCTTGCACAAAGCTTGAGTCCAAGTGATTCAAGGACCTCAACATAAAACTAGGAACACTGAATCTAATAGAAGAGAAAGTGGTAAAGAGCTTCGAACGCATTGGTGTGCATGTGTGGTGGTGGTGGTGATTTCCTAAACAGAACTCCAATGATTCAGACTCTGATCAAGAATTGATAAATCAGAGCTCATGAAACTGAAAAGTTTCTGTATGGCAAAGGACATAGTCAATAGGACAAATCTGGAATCTACAGATTGGGAAAAAAAACCTTCACTCACCCTACATCTGATAGAGTACTTATATTTAAAAAGGTAACCTTCAAAAAACAAAATAAAATAATTTAAAAATGGGGTACAGAGATGAACAGAGAATTCACAACAAAGTGCTCTCAAATGGCTGAGAAGCACCTAAAGAAATGTTCAAAGTCCTTAGTGATCAGAGAAATGCAATCAAAATGACCCTGAGATTCCACCTTATACCCATTAGAATGCCTTGCATCAAAAACTCGGGTGACAGCACATGTTGGTGAGGATGTGGAGAAAGGAACACTCCTCCAATCCTGGTGGGATTGCAACTGGTAAAACCACCCTGGAAATCAATCTGGAGGTTCCTC